>NC_052473.1:1531432-1572279 GCF_009730915.1 Dioscorea cayenensis subsp. rotundata
ACTTACATGACAACATAATTTTAATAACTATCCAACCAAAACCTGAAAGAGATTGCTGATGGTGAGGTTCGAGAAGATTGGGTCCTCTAAATAAATTGAAGAAGAAAGTCACAAGGATATGATGGGGAAACTTTTTTCGTCAAAGGACATTTTGGACATAAATATTTAATACCAAGTATGACCTAGCAAAACTGATGGTGAAAAAATCTCCAAATCTAATAAATCCATGGTTTATCCACTTTATTCAAGAAAAAAATCTCTAAAACTAAAAACTTTATTAGAATAAGATATATATCCCTTAGAATTATTTTTTTCTAATGGTTCTTAGGATTCCATAATTGAATCAAACTTTGAAATTTATCTAGATATTACTAAAATCGAACTCTAATGCGTATCCAAAGCAATGATTAAAATATCCTAAAGTTAGGGGGGAAAATAATAGAACAAGTTAATGAAACAAACTTATATGCATGACCTGCATGAAAATGTCTTTTTTTCACCTTAAAAATGCATATTACAAAAACACCAATCTCCTGTCTTATATAGTTATATATGAAAAAAAAATGAAACTATTGTTTTTAGTGCGATTAATTTATTTATTAAAACCACTCTAAACATGCTATTTTTTATTAAAAACACTTATTTCAAAAGTTAAGTGCTTTGTTATAATAATAAATAAATAAATAAATTGGTGTTTGTAAAACATACCCTTGATGAAACCAATACAACCAGGCTGCTTCTGTTGTCTAAGGAGCTTTATATACATGAAAGTGTCAATGATGTCCTCAGCTTCTTTTTACAAACGACTAAGTGGTCTATTAGTAGCCGGGTCCCCAATAGAACTCTTCACAAGTGGTGAGAGTTCGAATCTTGGGTGAGGGTGCATTTCTGGGAGTGTGAGTAGTGGTTGTGTGTGGGTGGTCCCAGCGCCCATGTGTGCGCGGGCCCTGCTCCCACTTGCTCCGCCGAGACTTGTGCACGCCCCTGCCTTTCTTAGCGGCTAGGCTGCTCATCTTGGCAAAATGATGTCCCTCGACTTTCAAAAAGCCGATCTCATCTCTCGCGACCCGGGCTATCCTCCTCACCAAGCAAGACCTCCCTCAGTCGTTCTTTGCGTCTGCATCCTTTAAGAAGCACTGCACTCTCTGCAGTTCTCGTTCCAACCACTGTACTTGGTCTCTCACCCCATACAAACGGACGGCTTCTTGCACTGTCAGATTACCAAGTTTGTCTACTACAAAACCCATCGCAAATTTCACTCATTAATTTGTTTCTCTCTTCTTTGTTGTTTGTTTCATATCACACACACACAGTTTGTTTGTAACTCCATGCCTTAAGAAGCCAAACGAGAGCATCAAACAAACGACCACATGCATCATTTTAGTTTTTTTGAATGAACATGGACAAATGATGCTAAAATATATAGTCTTGAAGTTAATTAATCTTTTTGACACATTTTTACTCTTAGTTTGTGTGAGTGAGATTCGAATCAATCTTATTAGTAGAATATGAACACATTACATGTCACGCCCCGAACCCGGCTCACCAGACCAGATCTGTGCAGACAAACGACTGCACTCCACAAGGCGTGAGCCCCATAGGGCCCTGCAAGGCCTCAAAAATCGATCCAGACAAGTAAAAACTATAATAACCCAACCGAAAGTTACGTGGATTACAAACTCTACAAAGTACACAAAAATCGGGATCATGAAGTCCAAAATACAAAAATACTGTGGACATAGTGATAGACAACGACAAGGACTACAATTTTACAGGACAAGCAACATCTACAGGCAGTCTTTCAAGATCCACCACGGTCTACCACTCTTGATCTGAAAAGGATTTAAAACAAATCCATGAGCTCACTAGCCCAGTAAGTAATCCAGAAATTGTTCTAAAACAACAGGGTTTATGAATCTCGAATTCAGATATTAAGAATAATTCAAAGTTTAAACATAGTTTAAACAAATACAAAATAAATGGTTCAACAGAGGTATAGTTCTCAAGTAGTAACGCTATTCAAAATAACTGAAATCAAAAGATTATCAGGTTTCAGAACTGCGAATAATTATTCGCCAGAAATGAGCATAGGCCTTCAAAGCATAATTTAAATAAAACAAAATACAAAGTGAAATATTCTAATAAAGAATATTTACAAATATGATTTACCGGAATTCAAAACCCAGAAATACGATATCAAAAATACAGAAAATTTCAAGGCAGGACAAATATTTGTGTTTTTGCAGAAATTCAAAATCCAAAACGGCAAAGCCAAAAAGTAACAAATTCAAGTGTATGTCTCCAAATTCACTGTAAGTGCCAAAGGTCATTTGTTTATCCTCAGTGACAGACCCGAGCCAAAATAACAGATATCATTTATTTACCCTCGATGACCCGAGACTCGAATACCATGTGGTCGTTGATTATTTCACCGAATCGGACACTGCAAGTCGCAAAGCTCTTTTTTTCCCAAAATTACTTGTCGACAAGGTCGGGGTTTAACCCCTCACCGATGGGTTGCATATCGCTCATTTGGAGACCAAAAATATTCGGGATACAAAATATTTGCAGAGTACAAGGTCGAAATTTCTAAAAATTTCCTCAAGTTCATATATATATTATACGGAAAAATATCAAAAATCTCACTTTAGGGAAAAATAACTCGATAACCATAAAATGAAATATAAACATTTAAGCACATGAAATATTTAAAATTACTCAAAACACTAGCTCATTCAAAAACTAAATTAAATACTTATATAAATAGATAAATAAATAAATAAATAAATAAAGGAATTAACTAAGTCAATTCAAAAAGATAGCATAATCATCAACCCATGCCTACAAACCAACGAATTTTTAAAAAATGTTGAAGTAATCATTTGAATGTAATTGCACACTTAGTATAAATAATAAATTAATAACCAAGTTAAAAATGAATAGCGATCATTTAATTAACATTACACCAAGGTAGATTTACCAAGTCAACAACTAAATAAAAATAATTAACTAAAGAAAAATACCCTCAAAAATACATATTCCAAAAAAATAATTTTAATATTAACAAAAATAACATATATTCAAAAATAAAATAACAAAAATACTAGATAATTATTTTATCAAAATAAAAATAATTTCCCAAGTATTGAAAAATACGGAGTTATCTGTAGATTACTTACCTGATATTCATAGCAAAATAGTTTCGAAAGCTAAGTTCATAATTTTCTACATATTCAAGATACATATCCAAAAAGTCACTAAAAGAATAGTGTAAAGTTACATACCAAAATTTAAAATCCAAAAGTGATCAAATAATCCTTTAAACAAAATAGTTGCAGGCTCCCACTCTTGGGATATTTTAAATATATAATCAAATAATATTAGAAATTTTGCAATTAAAACTTGTCAAAATAATATGTGTGGATTACTTACCTCGAAAATACTCTACTCCAAGACACAATGCGAAGACCCAAAGCCGGTCACTTCTCAAGTGGTCCTATAACCCAAGGATTGGCAACCATTACAACTCAAGAAAGAATGAACCAATCAAAACATAAAATGAACAACATAAACTAGGGTTGTTGGTATCATCAAAGCAACTACCTAAGATCACCCAAGGATTGCAAGGTCACTTTCAAATGCAAAAACACACATTCTAAGGCTGCAGAATTTAGAAGGTGAGTGTGTTCTTCTAAGCATGTACTAGTTGGCCCTTAAGCATGCTTGAAAGAAATAAGAAGACATGCAAAACAACTAATTTACAAGCATAAAGCTTGGGTTTCTAATGGGTTCAAAAACATTAACAGGCTGCAGGTTTTCATGCAAAAATATGCAAAGATAAACACTCAAATGGCTGCGGTTTTTGATGTAAATATAAGTGTATATGTATACCAACAAAAGGCTGTAGTTTTCATGCAAAGATATGCAAGGATTAATACTCAAATGGCTGCAGTTGTCACAAATGCTTAAAAACAAAAATAATGATTTTAAGTAAACATTAGATGCTCACCAACAAGGCATTATGCAGCCATAACCTCATGTCTTTATCATTATAATTCCATCACATCTCTCTAACCTCCAACAATGGACACCAAAGAAGCAAGAGTAGAAACCCACCATACTTTAGATTTAATGAAATCAAGCTTCTTCCAACATTCATGTGTCCAAACCCCAACCATTCCCTCTATCAAGTTTCCACGCCAGAGCATCGCCGGAGCTTCGCCGGATTTTCAATACCAGAATTTTCTCTCTCTCTCTCTCTCTCTCTCTCTCTCTCTCTCTCTCTCTCTCTCTCTCTCTCTCTAAGTGAGAAAACTCTTGAAGAATGATGCCAACCTCTTGCCGAAGTTTAACTTCCGGTGATAGTAATACTCATGTAAAAAAGCATCTCACTTAGATCACCAATGGATTTTCATCTTGAGAGCAAGAAGGTCTTCTACTTAGATCAAGACATGAACTCTATCTTCTCCCTCTCCTAAAGGATTGCATTCTCTTCTTACTAAAGGAGCTCTAACATGCATAACTTTCTCAGTGGGTAGAAGAAAGGATGTCTATAGCTGGGCTCCAAAACCATTATTGCAACAAAAGCTTAAAACAAAGCTTCATGAATTTACGGTTTACACAATTGGGAAACTACAAAATTTTCCTTGAATCCAGGCTTTGGGCTTGGTTCCAAACAAATGGAGACAAACAAGACTGGGGCCCACATTACACATAAAACCCAGTATTAATAGATCAAAAGCTCGGTACTCGGTAGACCAACAACTCACGAAGTGCTCATCTTATTTTCAGATTTGGAATATAAATGCCAATCTTCAACATATCTATATGTTGGCTTTGGGGAAAAAAACAAAAGACAAATCATGATTTATATTAAAAAAACAAATACAACAGTAACGTTGTGGGCATTTACTATATATAATTTATGTAAAAAAACAGCTTGGCATCAAGCTGCAAGGAGCTGGGATATATTTGAAAAAAAAAATTAAATAAACTATAACTTATATTAAAAAAATCAAGTACAGTAAAGGCCCGCCAGGTTGATAGTGGCATCCCAGCTGCAAGGAGCAGGGATATATTTGAAAAAAATTAAAAAAAATTGAATAAACTGTATATTTATTTGTATTAATAAAATAAGTTTAACTTTTAATATTTTAAGATTATAAAAGATTAATACTCCTGTTAGTTTGGTAGTCTCCTAAGAGGGCTTGTAGTCATTTCCGCATCGTGCATCATGTTCGTTTCTAATATATATATATATATATATTAAAAAACGGATAAACCACTAAATTAGATAAGCACAAAAGCAAAAGAGTTCTAAAATATTTGCTCATAAAATTATAATTACTAAATTAATAAAAAGTCAATAAATAATTAAAAATAAAGAAAACAATGCCATTTATTAACCCATGCCAGCTTTGGGCTCTCAAATTCACCAGCAGACGAGTCCACATAAGTTGGGTGTTATTGAGTCTAATGAGATTGAGGTCCATTAGGCCCACCTCTTCCATGGGCCTCTCCCCTTCTGCTGACATTTATGATGTTAATTCAAATGGCCCGTACAACCTTGAATTAACAACGAGTTCCGTTGTTTTTTTCTTTTCAAATGCTAATTACGAGATCTCTCTCGCAGGCTATTCTTCTCATCAATACTCGAATAACTCCTCGAATGCGATTCTTGCTGTCGAAGTAGCTCTTCACACTGCGCTGGACCTTCACATTCCTGTTAAACACATCTTCTGTGATCACCATGAAATTATTCAACTAATTCAGTGCTCTGATCACATTACTTCCTGGAGATACATAGCACAAGTTAACAATCTGAAGTTCCTACTGGACACGTGTGGCCACCCCCAGATTCATATCATCCCTTCCTGTTGGGGTTCTCAGGCAGCTAATTTACCAATTCATGGATTCCGACATCAACACCTCAATCTCTTTTTGTTTGGAAAAGATCTCCCTTTTTGGATTATGAAATCGTTTCGTAATTTCGATTTTAGTTTCTGATATGCTTTTTTGAATTCTAGAGCTTAGTTGTTTGTATCTTTGTATTTGCTTGTTCTTTTACTTTTAATAAATAGCTTCTCTGTTGAGAGGTTCTTCCAAAAAAAAAAACATTGCTAAAGTCTAATTTATATGAATCTGAAATCCAAATCCAGCAGGATAGCAGTCATAAATCAAATAAAAATGAGCTTTTTTGCAACCCTTAAAAACCTCCTTCAATCTCACTCTCCCCCCGAATTTCAATTGGGTGTTTCTTCATGGTATTTGGACTTTAGTCCTGGCAAAATTTTCAAAAGACATTACTACTCGCTCACTGTTAGATGATGGAGATACACACAAGGAGAATATGGAAATTTGGAGCGAGGAAAATCATGTGGATAGAATCTTGCTAGAATCTGGTATCCAGGTGTTCGAGGTTTCAGGACGTGAAGGGCACAGTTTAGATAGCTGTGAGTTGGAAGATTCAAAATCAGATTTTGAGGAAAAACTTCGAAGGTTACTTCATTCTAGTTAGACTGAGGACGCTACTATACTCAGGGTATGAGAAAAAACAAACGGAGGAAAAACCCATCTTCTAGATGGAATAAGAAGGCGAGGTTCATTCCACAACCTCCCGGATCGATAAAAGAAGGGATTTAGGCAGCGCCACCGAAAGTTACTTCCTCGACCCCCTTCTTATTAATGAGTGGACTGATTTGCAATTAGCTAATTATTGCAATGCTTGTGGTATCTCCTTTGATTCATTGAATCATAGAGAAAATTGTTTTTCACATTTATGCATGTTTAAATCAAATAGATCTGTACCTTTGAACACAGAAGTGGGGATCTCTCGGTTAGGTTCTGCTTCAGGGCCAATTTAGTTTACCCATGAACATTGTCAACTGGAATGTTCGGGGACTGGGAAGACCCTCAAAGCGCTACCTTGTAAAAGACTGTCTCTAGTTACACCATGTAGATATCTGTTGTTTACAAGAATCTAAGCTTAATTTGCTTGATCCGACCACCTGGAGAGGTCAGTTGAGGGAACTCGACTAGATCATTGCCACTTCACCCCTGCCTTAGCGTCTGGGGAAGGTATGATTGTTGGCTGGAACAATAGTTTGTTTGAAGGTCACTTGATCCATCAAGGAACCTTTTGCCTCTCAGTTGAATTTAGAAAATAGATCTAATGATGTTTGTTGGGCTTGTACTTCGGTCTACGGACCTAATGCACGACATTTAAAACCCGATTTCTCGATGGAGATTAGAAATTTCCAATCGGGGATGGGACTGCCTTGTGTAATTTGTGGATATTTTAACACAATTTTCTCCCCTTGGGACAAATCAAATGGTTCCCCTAATCTTGAAGATATTAGACTTGTACAACTGTTAATTAGGGACCTTCACTTAGTTGAACCGCCTTCATTTGGAAAATGTTTTACTTGGACTAATGGACAAGTAAACCCTATTTAGGTTAAGTTTGCTCGCTACTTAGTCAACCTTGACTGTATTTCTTGATATCCTAAAACCAACCAGAGCTGTCTTCCCAAATTGGGCTCGGACAATGTGCCAATCATGCTTAAATCAGGAGATCACTACTCTATCCCGCATCCATTTCATTTTGAACGAATTTGGTGCTCAGTGGAAAATTTTACTGACCTTATCAAGGCCTAGTGGAGCCCTTCATAATTCCAAGGATGTGGATCTTTCATACTTTTAAAGTAGATCGCTAGAATAAAAAAACACCTCAAGCACTGGGAGAAATTTGATTTTGGTTCGATTAAACTTAAGAAGCTGGTCTTATTACAGAAACATAAAGAGATTTTTATTGGAGCAGAGGGCTCATATGACCTGGCTCAAAGAAGGTGATGAAAATATGAGTTACTTCCACTCGGTTGCCAATGGACGACCGAACAGGAATTTTATTCCTTGGATTATGCAGAATAATGTTAGGATTGATGATACAAAAGGTATTGGTGATACCTTCACATCCTTCTATCAAAATCTCTACGGCTCAACCCAAGATGTCCGCTTCAAGATTACTGGCTAAATCTTCTAGGTTCCAAAGCTCAGCATGGCCTCTCATCTATAGATGCCTTGTTCATGCATGAAGAAATAAAAAGGGCGGTCTTTGATATGAATGCTGATAATGCACCTAGACCGGATGGTCTCCCTATACTTTTCTATCAGAATTATTGGGATATCATCAAGAATGACATCTTTTAATTTTGTGATAATTTCTACTAGGGGAGAGCCAATCTTGAAAGAATCAATTGGGCCAACATTGCTCTAATCTTTAAAAGTCAAAACCCGGAAGATCCCTCTCATTATCTACTTATAGGTTTGATCAACTCTTCCCTCAAGATCATTTCTAAGATTTTAGCAAATAGACTGAGGCATATAATCAACTCTTTGATGGACACGACTCAATCAGCTTTTGTCAAGGGTAGATGTATCACTGATAACATTGCCACAGCAAATGAGCTCATCTATTACATGCAAAAGCATCGCCTCCCAAGTTTGACCCTTAAAGTAGATTTTGCAAAAGTCTTTGATACAGTCAATTAGGGTTTCTTGTTGGAGCTTTTATAAGCTCGGGGATTCAGTGATAAATGGATTGGATGGATTAGAATTATTCTCACTTCTTCCAAAGCGAAATTTCTCATCAATGGGAGCCAAAGTGGTTATGTTAGATACCATAGAGGACTCAGACAAGGGGACCCACTTTCCCCTCTCTTTTTTGTCCTCGTAACCGACGTTCTTAGCACCATGATCAACAATGCTCTTAGTTTTGGTATTCTCCACGAGGTTGCTATTGGTAACTCTAGTGTTAAGATGTGCCAACTGCAATACGCTGATGATCTCTTAATCCTATAGACATGAGGGGGTGAAGACCTCCATATCATCAAACTAATTCTGTATATTTTTGAATGCTTGTTGGGTCTCAAGGTCAACTTTGAAAAGACTTGCTTGTTTACTTCACAAAAAAACCTTACACCCCATGTCTCCCTCTCTAGGACGATTCACTATAATTCGGGTTCCCTCCCGATCACTTATTTGGGAATTCCTATTTCGGGGGCAATACCAAGAAGGTAGGATTGTGACATTTTCCTCAACAAAATTCGATCTAGACTTGCGTCCTGGAAATCCAAATTGCTTTCCTTGGGAGGAAGATTTACTCTATTGAACTCTGTTTTGAATGCTATCCCCACCTACTGGATGACAATCTTCAAACTACCATCCTGGGTGGTTAAGATTATTGATAAGATTAGAAGAGACTTCTTATGATTAGGTCTGGATGCCCAACAGAGCAAAATTAGACTAGTTAACTGGGAAAGATTATGCAGATCCAGGGAGCAAGGTGGTTGGGGAATCCTAAACCTACAAACATTTAACAGTGCATTACTTGGCAAATTGTTGTGGAAGATCGCTTCTGGCAACCGTTGGTGTGGCGAGGATATCTTTCAAGAAAATTATTTCAGAAGGATCCCCTTGTGGAACTTGTATCACAAGCAATGTAGAAGACTATACCTTTTTTAGAATGGCATCCTGTACACTCTACCAGCCTTCAGAAAAAATTTATACTTGATTATCCAAAATTAGGCCACTGCCCTTTTTTGGATGGATAATTGGGTGGAGGGACATGCTCCGGTGGACATCTGGCCTCATGTTTTCTGGTTATCCTAGCACAAGGAGAAATCTATCAAGGAGATTGTCAGTAGGATACCTATGACCCCCCTTGATGACATGCCTGCAGTGAGAAATTTAATCAATATCTTCATTGCATATTCCTCCCCAAGAATGATGAAAGACGTTAGAAACTAACGGTAAATAGAAGATTTTCAGTTAAATATTTCTACAATTTCTTGAAAGATGGGGGTATTCGATGTCACAGGACCCTTATCATCCTAAAAGGAGGTTGCCCGAAAAAGATTAACCTCTTCAACTGGCTAGCTTGGAACAACAAGATCTTATCTTTAGAAAACTTAGCCTTGCTTAGATGTAATCTTTTACAAACAACTACTTTCGTAATGTGCCATTTGGATATTGAGACTGGCGATCATCTCGTAATTCATTGTCCAATAGCTTCTCATATCTAGAACTACTTTGGGCATCTTTTTCGGGCCCGGCATAGTCCTAGGTTGCTTCAAGACCTTTGGGGTGATTGGAGGAGAAAGTTGGAGAAGTCCTTAGTCTTATTCTGGGATTTTTCTTATGAGGACGATCACTTGGAACATTTGGTTTGAAAGAAATGTATGCATATTTACTTCTACTTGTCTTTCAACTGATTCCATTATTATGAAGATTGATTGTATGTTACTCTTATGGTTAATTGTAGCTCCTAATTTGAAAAAAAGGTAAAACTAGAAGAACTCGATGTCGAAGATCAAAAAGGAGTCCGGAGTTTCCCGACCACTACGTAAGCGAGACGTAATGAACATTGGTACGCCTCTCTCTCCGGGAGAGGGCTAGCCCTTTCTAGTCCCTTGTACCTCTAAAGGATCTCCCTTTCCTTTAGGGTCTTTTCTCTTGTTTTTTTGGTTGGCTAGTAGCTTTCTTTTCTTCCCACTCCTCTTGGATGTTTTTTTGTAGAACTCTTGGCTCCAGCTTGTTTCCGCTTTGTCTAGTACTAGTCTTTCTTTTTCTAATGAATGTGGTTTATCCGCCTTTACCAAAAAAATAAAAAAAGCAAACCCGAAAAAGCAAAACCCGAGAAGTTTCATAGTGAAAAAAATTAAATGAAGAAGGTGACCATTAACAAGACATCCATGTTGAAGGAGTGGTAATTCATCGCTCTTCGAAGTGAAAAATTTAAGGAATTAATTATCTCTCATGATATTAGTTGAAAATTGCATCTTCTCTTCTTATTTAAAAAAAAACAATTAACTATTGAAAGTCACACATACATAACCCCAATAAATAAATAAATAAATAATACAAGCATTATATTAATTATTAAAGGACAAACATGTTTCATATATTGTAGGGTGTAAGATGCTCTTATGGTTCTATCAAAAAGTTAGGATTAGGGTTAGGGTTTGTGAGATGTAGACCAACCTTAATCACGGGCCAAAAACCACTAAGGCTTATGTCTAAGCTCCTTGGTTTCCAGAAGCCCTAAGTTCATAATTTAAAAAAAAAAAATTAAAATTTTTATTTGCATACTTATCATTCTATTTGCATAACCAATCCTTTAATTATTTATTTTTAAAACATAAAATTTATTTTGTTTAATTAATTTATAATAATATTAAATCACATGGAATTTATCTCATCACATTTATTGATTAATTATGATAATATACAAATTATCTAAAATCTATACGTAATCAAATAGTTCATAGTGTTAGTTCCAGAGGGGTAGGTATGTGATAATTTTTCACTCAACCTTTCATGTAATACAATCACACACAAACAAACATATAAGAGAAAGGAGACACAAGAATTGGTTACCCAGTTCGCACAACCTTGCCTACATCTGGGGAGCCGTACCTAGAGAGAATAATCCACTAAAAGTGGTAAAAAAATAAAGAGTACAACATTCTCTCTCACACACAATGACAAAGACTAACCCTCTCTAGATTGCCCGATGTCCATTCCCCTCAACCAACACACTAGGGTCTCTCACTTGTGGCTAATCCTAAATCTAAAAGCATGATATCTTATATAGATGTCCCTATGTCCCAACAAATCTTCCTCTTTTAGATTCGCTGCGGCTTCCTAAGTTAGACATCTTCCAAAGTTAGGCGTTGCAACACGGTCCACCTATTGATCCTGATTTAGTTCTAGCTCCCGCTGCAACATGACTTTGCAACACCTCCGACCATCCTAGTTGCTCCGGCTTTGTGTCTCACATAGTCCACTCTTCCCGAGCTCCCCGCCACAAGCAACCGGGTTTCTTTTCTCACATCATACCAGCAAGTCTCTATCCTGAGGGTTGCACCCACCAAGGCGTGAATCCATCTTACCAAAGATAGTCTCCAAAGATCTCCCTAATCTTCTTTCCAAAGTTAGTTCAAGTTTGGTCTTCACAAAATCTTCAAACTTGATTTTCATTCATCTAAGTTTGGGTCTTCAATATATTGTTACTAAACTTGATCTCCTCTTATCCAAGTTTAGATCTTCAATATTTTCCAAGCATGATCTTCATTCATCCAAGCTTGGGTCTTCAATTTTCTATCAAATCTTGCCATAGATGCCTCCTTGAATAGATTAAGTCTTCAGATAGCTCCATCTATAATTAGCTTTTGGATTTTTTTCTTCAAATTGCTTTTGCTAATTATGGTCTTTAGAATCATGTTAGCTTGCTCCCTTTGCTTTTTGTTTGTGTCTTCAAATAGCTTCACACCAAACTAAGCTCCATTCAATCTTCATGATGATCTTTTAAACTCAATAGATCATTCTGCTCTTTAGAAATAAACCTCTCATGAGAAAAGAGTTCACTAAAGATAGATTTCATCATCTTAGATCTTACCAAAGAAAGATTAAATAATATCTAAGATAAACTTGCTCTTTCAAGAGAGATCTTTTTATTACCTTGATGCTCATTGCTAAAAATAGATTTTCTCCATATGATCCATTGAGAGAAATTCTTCAAAACATAAGCTCTCAACATGATTTCCTAGCCTTCATGTCATCACTCGCCTAGTCATTTGACATATCACCATTCTTCACTATTTTAGCCACATCATCAAGTGTCTTTTCCATGCCATCATCCTTGTCACTTTATTTGTCAAGTCATTTCATTTGCCATGTCACCATTGCTTGTGCCACATCATTTGCTTGCTTGTAATATAATGCCAAATTTAGACTTCCAGACCTAATACATAGCAAGTTTTTTTTATTAAATAGTTAATTCATTTATTTTAATCAATATTGTGAAAGAAAGTTAATCATTTAATTTCTCATTTAGTAAAGGAAAAAATTACTATCCTTCAAATATGAAAGTGGTTGGGTGGCAGAAGTGCTTCCACAGAGGCATGAGAACAACCACGGATATGAAATTAATTATTTTTGTTAACAATTAAAGTCTATTATCATTAAATGGGAGTCACTTGCAAAAATTTTAGGGAGTTGTATGTAATCAATGAAAAATAATATGAAACTTGTTGAAAAATAAAATAAAAAATTATAAAGGTCGACATCTATTGGCATTTGGTACTTGTACATGGTATTAGTGTTTTTGTCAAGAAAACCAAATGAGAGTGCAAGTATGTTGATCTAATAACTCTACATCTATGCACATCCTTGACGCATGGCTTGTCCACATTTCTTCAATTTATATATTGTTTATGGAGGAAATAACAAGTGCAAAGACCATGAATGCAACACTATTATTGTCAAGTGCAACTCATAATGTAAACAAAAAACTAGTCCCATTGATGTAATTGTTCAATTGAACTAATGCCCAATCTTTTGTACCAATGTTTTGATAAATTTTGTTTATTGAAACATACTTTTATTTTTTTTTTATTAGTATTTGAATGGAGTGTAATGTAATTTAATAAAACTTTGGCATGTATAATATTGTAACAAAAATGGGTATTGGCAAAAAAAAATTAAAATTAAAAAAGCTTAATTTGTATTTACGGGTGGTTTTGAACCGCCGGAAAATGCAACATGGTCATGAAATGTGCATTTTTGTGGCCGGAAAGTGCAATAGAAAAAAGAATGATATTACATTTTTGTGGCTATTATGAACTCGCCACGTAAAATGATCATTTCGTGTCGGTTATAACAATGACCAAAATCACGGAAATGCAAATGGTGCATTTGAAGTGCATGTCATTAACGACGCTATAACTCACGCCAAAAACCACAACATTTAGTTGCGGTTATTACAAAGGTTATTAAAAACCATAGTAAAATAAGCCTTGATGTCAGTATCCACGGTGGTTTTAAAACCGTCACATAATTACTTTCTCGAGACGATAAACCGCCGAGAAATGACTTAAAAACCGCCTGGAAATGCCTATTTTCTTTGTAGTGATATATATATATATAAAAGTCAATGTAATATTTGTTATTTTTTTTATTAAAAATCTCTATAAAAATAAGAAATTACTTATTTATTTCTATAAAAATTAACATTTGCTTATATACCCTAATAAATCATTGTTATTTGCTAACCAATGTCTCATACCAAAAGTCAATAAAGAATGTGCTAAGAAACTTGAATTTTTATTTACCTTCTTCCTTTTTTTTTTTCTTCTGAAATTAAAAAAAGAAAAAAAAGTCATCAATATAATTAAGTATATAAGCAAAATATAATTTTTCTCATGGTATATTAGTAACTATACCCATTTTCATTTGGAGTATTGCAAATAATTTTCTTACTTAAAAACCCCTTAAAAAACATCTAAAATTGTTATCATATTTTATTGGTTTTATTATATTTATATTGTCGGAATTTTATTTAGGAAAGTAAGGAAAAGTATTAATTTTACTAAAAGAATCAATTATATTTTCATCAAACTTTTTATCAGTTAGTGAAAGCAATATTTAACCTTTAATCTCCAAATTCAACCAATCTTCTAAATACCTTGAGAATACAACAAAGGATAAAAATATTCATTGTTTATTGAACTTTGAACAATAAATAACTTGTTACATTGCACAACTTAAAAGAAAATATTAAAGGATTAAGTAAGCAAATATCAAACTTTTAAGACTAATACTCCCTTTGTTCCTTTCTACTTGTCACATTTATCTAATTCACACTGATTAAAAAAAATTTGTTAAAGTTAGTTGATTACCTAAAATTTATAAAAATTATGTTAACTTACCAATATTACTCTTATTTAAAATATGCTTTGAAAATTGTATAAGTGAACATAATTTATTGGAAATTGTAGAAGTACATTAAATATAAATGGTAAATTTTAAAAAATGATATTTAATGTTGCACAAAATTTCTAAATTGGCAAGTAGAAAGAAACATAGAAAAGTTCTAAAATATGACAATTAAAAAAGAACGGAAGGAGTATTAGAAAATGCCAAAAGGGAAATCTTTAATATTAAATTCCATGTTTGGCTCATAGAAGTGAGCCCAGAAGTGATGGAAGTGCCTCACTTCCATGCACCAACACATGGGTTTTGTTGATGGAAGTGTTATTAGAAGTGGGAAGTCCCATTTCTAAAAAACCCTCACTTCCTAGTTTTGATTTTCTGGAAAAAATTCCCAAAGTCCAACTTCTGTGATTATTTTAATATTTTATTAAAGTGACACAGAACTCCCACTTTCTTCTTCTACATTTGAGCTCTTGCAAGAGTTAAAAGTTTTTCTTTTATGTTCATCAAGGTTTTGACTGGGCCGTTCATTGGGTCGTGGATGGATTTGGAGCACGGTTAGCTCGATCTTCTCTTCATAGGTGAATTTTTCCCCAAATCTAAATCCCGCCAAAAGTTTTATCTTTTAATTTTTTTTCCCTTTAATTCCTTTAGATTTTTTTTCTAAATTTCTTTGTCTCTGATCTCAAGGTACTATGATCTACTCTTTTTTAGATTTGATTTGTATATTGTTGAGATTTTGATATGGGTTTTTGTTTTACCAATTTTACCTCAAATCGGTAATTTTTTTCAACATTTTTAAATCATTTACAGGTTTCCAGTTTTATGAGGGGTTTTATGATTTTTCTTTAATTATTTGGATATTTCATTTGTTTCATTAGATCTCATTAGATCTAAAGGTTTGTGATGATTCCTTGATGTTTTTTTTTTTTTATAAATAATGTTTATTGGAACTAAAGTTGTTATGATAATGGTTGTTAGGATGCTTAGATATTTCATTTGTGATTCTCTCAATAGATTTCATTAATCATTTGTTTCAATAGATCTCCTTAGATCCAATGATTTCCTATATAAATATTGATGTTGTTGATGTTATTGGTTTTTAAAAAAATTTTTAATTTTTATTTTATTTTTACAATAATATTATTAGATCTAAAGTTGTTATGATAATGATTGTTAGGATACATATTTCATTTGTGATTCTCTTAATAGATTTCAAGTTATATGTTTCATTTGTTTCAATAGATCTCATTAGATGTAAAGGAATCTAAAGTTGTTATGATAATTGTTGTTAGGAAGTTTTGGATAATTTCATTTTTTTTCCCTCTTAATAGATTTGATTAGATCTTAATGGCTACCGACTCAAGCTACCCAGCCATATCCGAACGGCAGATGTGTTTAACTTCAAGCACTTAGTACCCTACTACGGTGATTCCTCAGATGATGAATTCGAGGACGAATTCTATTCAGTCTGGAGGGAATGATGCAGGGTGTATTGAGAAGCTAGCCTGTGCTTTTTTGACAGAATGGGACATGTCTAATATGGGTATTTTGGTAATTTTCCAAGCGGTAGAGTTTTGGTGTTTTGAGGGTCCCATTTGATGGAAAACGGGTCAAGGAGCACAAGTCACTAGCTTTACTTGTGAGTCACGCCAATTTTTGGCCAAATTCTATCATCTTGGACTTGAAAACAGGAATTTTGTTGTTTTAGGAAAGATTTGATTTGATTATATCTTTGGCTACAAATCTCGTATTTATATGCCGTTTTGGACATTAGCTTTATTTTGTTAAGTATTTTATTTTCCTCCTGTAAATTGAAAACTTGCCCTTATTGGCAAATTTTTGATTTGTCTCCTTTTTAGGGTTATTTTACTGATTTTTTTGGTCTATTTATTGTAAGGCCTTGGGCTAAGTTGAGTAATTGATTTTGATGAAATAAAAGTGTTACTTTGTTTTTCTTTCCTCCAAAACTCCTGGGTATTCTCAAACTAAACAGGGTTTTAGCTTGTGTTGTTTGACTTGGGCATTCCTAGACTAAACAAGTTATCAACCCTATCGTTACTTGGGCTATCCTTCACTGCGTCTGAGGTATTAGAAATCCAAAAATGAGTGGGTCTCTAAAATGGTTGGTATTGATAAAATTTAATTCAGAGGAACAATAAAATTTAAGGTTAGTTCATTGTTAATGGGATTTAAGGTGCATAATACTAATGAAAGATTTGAATATTTCAATGAGTTGTAGTAAAGGTTATAAACTATATTATTATTATTATTATTATTATTATTATTATTATTATTATGTAATTAAATTGACTTTACCTTTTCACAATAAAGTTTTGTTGCTCATTTTTCTTAGATATTATATGTACAATGTTATAATTTAGATGATTAAACTATTTCGTTTGTGTTTTAAATTAATCTGTGTATAATATTGCTTCAAAATCAATAAGGGCTTGTTTGGATAGGCCAGAATTATGGCATAATCTATACAATATGCCATAATTTAATATTTTCTGAGAATTATGCCATATTAACTGTTTGGGTACTTATTTTAGAGTATAAAATTATGGCATAATATAGGCATTATGGCATAAAAAAAATATTCCACTCTTAGTGGAATATTTTTTTATTATGAAAAGTCTATCTCTTTCTCTCTCTCTCTTTTGATCCAGCAACCAGCCACCAGTCCACCGGTGGCTCGCCCAGCCTCCGGCCACTAGTCCGGCCGGTAGTCCAACCAGCCTCCGGCGACTAGTCATCGGTCCACCGACAGTTCGATCACCGGTCCACCGGCCTCCAGTGACACGTGGGCGATCCACCGGTGGTTCGAGCAGGCTTCCGGTAACTGGTCACCAGCCCAACCACCGGTCCACCGGTCTCCGGTGACACGCCAGCGATCCACTAGTGGTTCGCCCGGTTAGCCTCCGGTGACACACCGGCGATCCACCGGTGCTCCGACCGACCTCCGACGACCGGCCATAGGTCCACCGGTGGTCTAGTTACCGATCGGTCGATCTCTGTAATTTTTTTTATTTTGGTAACCAAACACTCATTCTATAGGAATAAAATATGATATAATTTCTGTAATAATCACTTGCACTTCCTACATAATAAAATTATGCCATATTTTATTTCTGCACCAAACATGCCCTAAAAATTGGAAAAACTCCGATGCGAAATAGGAGACTTAAATTAGTGTTAATAGTTTCCATTCATGTAAGTTATTTATCATAAATCGTCATTACATGTCTCTATACAATATTGACTTAAAAACCCTCAAAATTATAAAAAAATCGGATGCAGCGAGGGAATTCGCTTAGTATATATAATATTATTTACTTATTATTACATATAGGCAATCCTTTTTAAAAAATAACTCATTTTGGGTTTTTGGAACACAAAAACAAGAACGACGACAAAAAGAAGAATTAATTCGGGGTAAAAATTTTTAGGAGGTCATCGTATTATAACCATTTTCCGCTTTGCTCATTGAATTTCAATTTGTTTATTTTTAGTCATCATACACTGATTTTCTTTCACCGGAAGGTCATCCATAAGAATCCGGTCAAAATAGTTGAGCTGGCCCTCGAAATTGGTAGAATTGACTATGTTGGCTTGGTGATATGTCTAAGCTCAACTCGACCCAATTTCAATGGCTAGCTCGGTTTTATTGATCGGATTTTTTATAGGTGACCTCCGATGAAAGAAAAATTGAGTGTATGGTGACTAAAAAACAAATTAAAATTCAATGAGTAAAATAGAAAATAATCATAGTATAGTGACCTCCCTAAAAATTTTTATTAATTCGCTTAAGGAAGTCTATTTGATGCCATGCATGCTAAAATAGTCGCAAATTAAAAAGATTGTTGAAAATTAAAAGGTGCAAAGCATCTTTGCAAGGAGCATGAGGCACATTTATAAATATATACTGCCTCGTCTTATTTTTGACTTTTTGAGTGTTCATTTTTGCTATTTTAAAATTTTATAAAAAATAAGAAAAAAATAAAGTTAGCATTTGACTGTGTCACTTGTTACCTTTTGTTATAAATAAAATAAAAGAAATAAATAAATTGTAATCATAGATAAATATAAGGGGAAAAAAGTATTTTAGAAGGGCACATCAACAGATTCGAATTCTAGGAAGGTATATTGGCAATTAACCACTTTAACCAGGGGTATACAAGTCATTTGGATATTTAATTTTTTTTTTAAAAAAAAGTGGATAAACCACTACGATTTAAAAAAGAAGCCAACGAATAAAAGCCTCCGGAGAGGAGTGCTAACAGTCTACCCATTAGGAGTAGGAGAAGAAAAACAAAAAACCAGAACACAGCACAAACCAAAACAAGGGAAAAAAAACATAAAACCACTAGGAGGACAGACCCCTCCAAGGGCAAAAAAAACATCAAGGTACTATCCCTTGCTCTGAGAAAGAACCGGATCGGATCGAGCCCCTCGCCTAAAGTCACGAGAGGAGATGAAATCAAGGCTTTTCTTTAATTTGCTGCTTGGCTCCTCAAGTTTAGCTATCTTCAAGTCAGGAGCTTCTGAGGGTGAGGTAGATATTCAAATTTTCATATAATATTGTACATATATATATATATATATATATATATATATATATACTCGAAAACCCTTTTCATTATGAAATGGGTGTTTGTTTCTTATCATTAATGAGCCTTGGTTTTAAGGTCCATAGGCCCAAATCAAATCACTTATTATCCACTGTCACGTGCTACGCAACTGCGTGCTTGTCACGCAATACATGAGCACATGGCGAACCATAAATAAATTGGAACCGTCCACGTATCAATCTATATCCGATCGTACGGTCATCCAATCACCACCGTTTATATAAACATGTTCCTCAATTAATGAATATCGGTTCTATTTGAAGTATTCTAAGCGAGCGATCGATAGATCGAAGGAAAGCCCTAGAGTGGTACCAATCTTGCTTAAAAATTTTGTCATCTTTTTCCGTTGATTTTTATTTGATTCTTTGTCAAAGTGTTTGATTTGGTTCTAATTCATGTTCTTTTGGCTTTTTGATGCTGTGATTCGTTTGATTTTCGTGTTTTCCTCCTGATTATTTCTATGTTGGAGATGAGGGATTTTCATGGTTTTGGGGTTTTTTTTTTAATTTTACTCGAAAGTTTGGATTTTAGGTTTTGTTTTGGGGATCTGTGATGTGATTTTTGTAGCATGTTTGGATTGGAGATGAACTCTGGTCTTGATTGGTCTGTGTTGATTGAAAAGTTCTGGAATTTTTTTAGGGTTTTAATTGTTGCTTTTTTGAGTTTTAATTTGTTTTTTTTTCAGTGATTGTTGTTTGTGTTGGAGCGTTCCATGGCTTCGAAGAGGATTTTGAAGGAATTGAAGGACTTGCAGAAGGATCCGCCAACTTCGTGCAGTGCTGGTATTATGCTTTTTAATTTGATGTTAATTTATATTGATATCATCAAAATTATAGCTAAAGATGACTTCTTTTTACTCCTGGAAATTCTTTGGAAGTGATTTTTTGTTACTAAGATTTTGTATTTTCTGGTTGTGTTTGTTAGCTGATGTGTTTGTCTCTGGACTGTTGTTTTAGGCCCTGTGGCTGAGGATATGTTCCACTGGCAAGCAACTATTATGGGTCCTGCTGATAGCCCCTTTGCAGGTGGTGTATTTCTTGTTAGCATTCATTTTCCACCTGATTACCCATTTAAACCTCCCAAGGTATGGCCCTTTCTCACTTTATATAATTTGGTTATAGGTTATTTTCTCATTTTATATGACTCAGGCTCATAGCCATAATCATATTTATGATGGTATGTGGTGATTGTATTGGTAATATTAGTTAAGAATTTAAGAAGTCACTCTGTTCTTGTTGCAAAAGTAAAGCAAGATATTTGCTAAAGACAAGCTATGTTAGTCATTGATTGTTGAAAAACCAGACAATGACATATGGAGTCTATAGGTGACTGCAGTCGTTGTGTTGTTTAATCTTGTTGGCTACATTCGTTGTGTTGTTTATGCTGTTTAAGAATCTCAAGCCAAATGGATTTATTATGGTGGTTGGATTATGAGAAATAATGTCTAAAGAAGTGGGAGTATTGTTATGTGTTTTTGAGTTTTAGAAGGGAATGCATTTATTATGGTCAAGTTGGAATTCTGATGATGAAATGCTTTCTTTTGAGAATGGATGAACTTGACTATTGTAGTATACTACTATTTTTTGTCCTCATATATGCATTTTTAATATTCGCAATGTGTTTGATATATATATCAGTAATTACTATGTGAAAGATACCACAACTTGATAAATATTACTTGCTATATAAGCTATAGCAGAGTTTTGGTTCATTTTCTTAGAGCCATTTTAATTCTGTTTAATTCATCATAGATGTACAACCAAGAGGTTAATTGGACCTCTTGGATTTTGATAAAGTTGATGTTTTATGATTCACGCCATCTTTTGTGAATGTCATTCTAGTTAGCCTTCTGAAGATTAATGCATAGGTTGTCTGGTTGGCAATGGTTGCCCCCCATAGATAGTCTCTTGCCAAAATTCAGGCCATATATTTATTTGTGTATAACTTTGCCTTGATTTAGTTAAATAACTCTTTATCTGTGTTGTTATGTATAATTCCTTCCAATACAGTACATACTTGCAGCCATTGTTCTAACAAGGTTCATATTAGGTCTCCTTCCGAACCAAGGTTTTTCATCCAAATATCAACAGTAATGGAAGTATCTGCTTGGACATTCTGAAGGAGCAATGGAGTCCTGCCCTGACTATATCCAAGGTGTGTTTTTTCCTCTATTTACTTTTGTGTTTATGTCAAGTTAAAATTTCTGGCACAGTATCCATGTTTTGAAATTTGGATTCAATAAACTTTCATAATGCCTGAAGCATACGTAGTAACTGCTCATCAGATAACCCTGTATTACTTGTGGAATGGATGGTGGTTGTTTCATAGTATGTATACATGAAAACTTCTATGAAGCTACACATCCTGGCACATTACAACCTTCATTTTATACAATATCATCAAAGTTCTTAATTACTTTTTCAAATTTGCAGGTTCTGTTATCAATTTGCTCACTCTGAGCGGATCCGAACCCGGATGATCCCTTGTTCCTGAGATTGCTCATATGTATAAGACTGATAGAGCTAGTATGGAGTCGACTGCTCGCTCCTGGACTCAGAAGTATGCCATGGGATAAGAAAGGCCCTTGTTAGTCATGAGAGTAAAGAAAAGAAATTGAAAAGAATGTTTCTCTTTTTATCATCATTATCTATATATATTAGAGGCATATATAGGGTATAATTGTCAACATTGCCTTCTGCAATGTTAAGTCTATTGTGTTTATATTGTGTTTTGTTTTCCTTGTCTGGGAGCACATGTTTTTAGGTGCTTTTTTAATTGTTCAAATATATATATATATATATATATATATATATGGGATATGAATAGGCCTGGTGATTCATGTGGTGAAAATCATTGCTATGCGGACATATTTATTCATGGAAACAGCCTGCTTATATTAAACCGTCAAAATAATATATGATTTTAGTACTGGTTTCTTTAATCAAAGCAGATGTAGGAGGGTTATAATTATTTTACTTCTAAATGAAATATCTGGGGTTTGGTTTGACTCTTTCATCACTGAGAATTTGTGGTTTATTTATTTTATTAAAAGAAAGCTCATTCTTGATAATTAGCGCATGATGTTTTTATATATATATATTTTTTTGGTGAATGTATATGTATTGTGAATATGAATGTACATTATTGACATAATGCCTTGTTATATACACCAAGCATTATTATACACCAATTTTGTGTGAATTGAAATTTAATGCTCAAACAAATTATAAAATTTTAAGGAGGATGAAGGCAAATCATTGTCTTTTTTTTTCAAGATCCGTTGGAAAAGTTGTGATGTTGAGTTAATCCTAGTGTTTGGCTTTATATATGTTAATAATATTACAACATTTTATCATAATTTAAGGAAACAGTAGTTACATGCATAATAATAAAAATGGTAAGGTACTTGGATACAAAACCACAAGCATCAAACCCAATTGCAATACAAGAATAAAATCACAATCACACACACATGAATTTGGATATAAGTTAAAAGTGCCAAAGGCAATCACATTACATGAATAAAATCATATAACCTCCACACAAACATAAAATAGAGTTTTGAAGAAACTTCACGCAGGAGTATTCCTTTGTTCTTAATCTGGAGCTCATGTGAAATCCAAAAGTAGTCCTCACTAACCCCTGTAGAGATGTATTTTTGATATTTTTGATAATTCCTTGATAACAAAAACATGCTGACTAAAAAAATTAATAAAATATTAAGACTAACCTTTGAAGGCAGCTAGCAATACTACAGATGTCCATTGCTTCATCCTGAAATATCAAGATGAGAGTCAATTCTAAGATGAAATGGAAAAATAATAGCAGAAGCCGGAGTTATACAAAATAATTAAAGGAACTCACTTAAAGACCATTGAATGGAGATGTTGGGCACATGTTGTATTTTGTGCCAGTCTTCTCCAGTCTTCTCCTTAATCCTAGTCGTTAATTTTACATGCATTTCCGAAAATTCCAATTGATCAAGTGGCAGATTCTTCAGTCCTTCAGGAATCATCGTCAATTTTGGACAATCAGCGATCCTTAAATACTTGAGACATGGCATTGTGTTCTCTTCTATCTTCCATTCCTCAAGTTCAGGAAAACATTCAATATACAAGGTCAACAGTTGAGGGAAACCTGTTGCTAAACATATTATCTGTTTGCCTCTATATGAGCCAAGGTGTAAATATTTGAGAAATTGTAGCTTCTCTAGTGTTGCCATTGGGTCTTGCTCCAATTCAGAATATAGAAGACTTAGTTTTACTAGTCGTTGAGGAAATACATCGTTGCGTGGAAGCTGTTTGCAGTTGAACTTTCCATGGAGAGACAATTTCTTGAGGCAATGTTGATTGGAAAATGTTGTAATGATATTGTCTGAAGGAATACAATCTCCTTCGATCGTTAAGGAGGCAAGACGACCCAATTTCTGGAGTGATGAAGATAGTGCATTGGCATGATCATCAGAGACATTACAGATCTTCAATTTGTGTAGATTTGTGAGCTTTGGCAGCATATTCCCCATCCATTCTCCTGCAGTTACCCGTTGTAAAGTTTGCAAATTCATTAGTACAATATTACTTCCCATAATTGGTGGATCAGCCCGTGACGACATTAATAGATCGACATGCCTAAGACTGTCAATTGTCCAAAGTGAATCTGATATCTTTTCTAAAATTCCACCAACTACAATAAAACTCTGGAGATTGCGGAGATGACCAATCCATGATGGAACTTCTTTCAAAGTGTTAGCATGCAACCGAAGATATCTTAAATGATTTAATGATTTGATTTCACTTGGAAGCCTTAACATATACAGACCACTCAAATAAAGCACTCTTAATAATTTAAATCCACAGAGTTCATTAAGAGCATTAAGGGCCGAAGGATTATAAATATATTCACCATCATAGAATAAAGCCCGCAACTTTGAGTTAGAATAGTTTAGTCTCTCATTCCTATTAAATATTACTAACCGTCGAGCTGCATTTGACTTTGTTCCACAATTTGCATTGTCATTCTTGTATATTTCAAGATATTTGTTTTCATTGGCTTCTGAAATACACATGTCACGTAAGAGATCATGGATTCGGCAATACTTTGCACTATCATCATATTTCCGCTTAGTAACTTGGATCATACATCTTTGTGCCAACTCCTCTAGACAATCCATTCCAATTTCTTCTGCAGTTTTACTAGTTTTCGTCGGTAAAAAGCCTTCTGCTGCCCACCATCTAATTAATGTTTCTACAGGAATAGTCAAGTCCTCACGAAAGCAACCAAAACAAAGAAAGCACGACTTCAGGTAATATGGCAAATCATTATAACTTAATGCTAGTATTTTTAAACATCTTTCTCCACCTTCCACAAATTGCCATTTCATGCTCTCTACAACTTTCTCCCATACATCATTGCTTTTCGGTTTAGTTGACATGAGTCCTCCAAGGACCACTAGTGCTAATGGTAGACCCCCGCACCTCTTGACTAGCTCATGAGCAGAGTCAACCAAATATTTCGGGCAACATGTTTCAATATCTTGTCTTGGGTAGACCTTGCGAAGAAACAACTCCCAACTCTCCTTTTTGTTTAAGAAGCGCAATTCATGTGGTTGGATGATAGGATTTGCAATCTTAGCGACATTTGTGAAGCGAGTTGTGATAATAACTCTACTTCCATTATTAATATCCGGAAAAACTTTTTGTAATTGATTCCATACATTTTCATCCCAAACATCATCAAGAATGACCAAGTACTTGCCTGCCTTCAATTTTTCAAAAAGAGCGATTGAGAGGTCTCGGGTTGTATCTCTTGACGGAGTTGATGAAACTTCTAATGAGATTCTCTTCAAAATCTCAAAGATAGTGGATTCTTGAGATATGATTACCCATGCAAATATATCAAAACTTCTCTTGACTTCAGGTTTATTATAAATGGATTTAGCAAGGGTAGTCTTTCCCAGACCGCCCATACCGACTATAGAGATCACTGATCAATTTGTATTGCTTATGTCAACCACCTCTTGCACAATCTTTTTTCTCTCATCGTCAAAGCCAACAATATCAATTTCATCATTCAATTGAGGCAATATAGGGATCACATCTTGCCTTTGAGATTGGCTAGTTATGCCAATTGTTTCACCTATTTTAGAAATTCCATAAGATGTTGTACTGTTAGATAGCTCATGCATCTTTGCTTTTATTCCTTCAATGTCCACATGGACCTTGTGTCGAGCAATCAATTCATCAAGTATAAACACATACCTAGAAAAAAAATAGTTATTTCTTATACCAATCTACTATGTTGTTGTTTTTTTTTGGTAATGCATTTATAAGTGAATTTCATTTGGAATAATCACTGCTTAATGCAGTGAATTGTTACTTGAATAGTGAACAGGCAAATCCAGACTATGAAAAATAATCAATTTGGATTTAATGTCAAAGAAATAAGAAAATATAAGCTTTTTTTTTTTATTTACAAGTGTTTAATTTTAAAAAAATAAGTAGTTTTATTTCAAACTTGGTGTTTTTCATAGATGCGTTTATGAAAAATATACATTAGGCGTTCATTTTTCATAAATGGTCTAAAAAGACCATAAACATTTATATGGACATTTATATGGACAATGATGAATAAATAAATTGGTGTTTGGAGAACATATATACCTCTTGATGAAGCCAATGCAACCAGGCTGCTTTTGTTGTCTACGGAGCTTGAAATCCATGTAAGAGTCAATGATGTCCTCAGCTTCAAAAGCCAGATCTCTCATGTCTGTGACCCAGTTCTTGACCCTCTCATCATCTCCATTGTTCTTCCTTGCATCTGCATCCTTCAAGAAGCACTGCATTCGCCTCAGTTCTCGTTCCAACCACTCCAGTTGATCTTTCACTCCATGCAAATTGATGGCTTCTTGCACTACCAGATCACCAAGTTTCCGGACTAGAGCACCCACTGCAGCCTCAGCCATTAATTTGTTTCTGCCTTCTCTTTTGTAATTTGTTTTAATCACACAAACAGGCCGTCTGCAACTCTCTATCTAAAGAAGCCAAACATGAGCATCAAACAAACTAGAGACTATATGAATGTTTTAGAGCTCATCTTATCTTTAGATATGGAATTTGAGTGAACCGACAACTTTGACTGGAAATCGTCAAGGTATTATTCTTTAATTCTCTCATAAATGAAGAAGAGCTTGTGTGGCTGTAGTTTTGTGGCTATTTTTCCACATAGCAGGCCCACTCAGTTGTTGGTGGGATGTGTTGCTCTCGATACAATTTCTTTACAATTTCGGGGTGATATCTTCACTGTAAGGAGTCGGAAGAAGACAGATGTTCACAATATGAGCAAATCATTCCATACATATTAAATTTTTAATAATGCTTTCGAAAGGAATCAAACTCTCGATTTTTCTTGTAAAATTTTATTGTCACTGCTATTCACCTATTGCAGTAATGGTATTTCATAATGAAGAAAGAGATGTGGCATTCTAGAATTTCACAATATATATATATATATATATATATATATATATAAGATCTAAATTTTACAAAAGGGATTATGAACAAATTGGATCAAATAAGTTATAATGAGGGAATATTATAACAACTACAGAGCGTGTGATGAAGACAAGATTGCACTTATACAAAACAACAAACCTATGCAGCCAAAGCAAGGAGTATAATAAAGACCCCTGAAGAAATAATTTAAATGGATAATAACAATTACCTAATTTTGAACGGATGATGTTTAAGAAAAACCTAACATGATGAGGTACAATAAGGTCAATACCATAATGCATGTACAGTTTACAACCAAAATTTCAACATTGAAATTTTACAAATATAAAACCAACTGTAACCAAACCTCTCCATAAGCACGTAAACAACATTAATTAACCACATGCATTAAACAACCCAATAACCAAATTAACCACATGCATTGAGTTAAACAACCCAATAACCAACCACCTAACACGTTTAACTAACACAATTTGATGCAACATGGCCTGCTAACAGGTAACAACCAACACTAGATTACTTGACCAAACAACATGCATACAACAAGGTTCAAGGCCTTGCTCTCAGTCCCAAGGTTCAGCTAGGTATTTTAACAAGCATCTAATGTGCATTGCAAAAGACCAAGCAAATGCACAAGTAGACAACAAAATACAAGTTATCAATACAAACCAACATCTCTACAAACAAAATATAGGAAGAATTAACATATGTTGGCTAAGGTCTATAAGCGAACCTTCACATCACAAAGCCAACAACTAGGCCCCCTGAATTGCAAGTAAACAAACTGAAAATTCTAGACAAGAGACTTTACCTGGCTAGTTGCAATATTCAAGCCCACAATCAATACCCTTGAAGCCACTCCTATCTGCCAAGCACACCAGGAAAACAAAGAGGGTCTCAACTTAATTTCACCAAGATTTCACCTAAAGCTACACAAGAAAGGAAGAGGGGAGAGTTGGAGGGATTGAAAAGTTGACTTGAAGGTGGGGTCCACATGATTTTTTTTTTAAGTACTTTTTAAAGTGCCTTTGTGGTTACACCTGGGATATATCCATGAAAAAAATTCAAAACAGTCTTTTTGAATTAAATCTGCAAAGGGATATGCGTCAACCATTGGATAGCTCAATGATATAACACCAAAGTGTAAAAAAAGAGATCATGGGTTTAAATCCCTCCCTCGACAGTACTTCAATACTGTTTAGTACTGTTTATATTCATAAAAAAAAAGACGTTTGTCGTCTATTATTCAAAAGAAAATAATAATCAATAGTGCTGCTTCATTGATCAAACAATGAAATTTCCTATCTTTGATAAACTCAGTGTATGACATTCTTTTGTTCCACACCTAGTGAATATGTTTGTGTTTTTTTAGATGTTTTTTTTAATAAAGTGAATATGTTTGTTGTAGTTGCATTTTTTTATTTTATTAAATAAAATAGATAAACCACATATTTATTAAAAACACCTGATGAGAACAAACAAACGAGTACAAGCACAGAAACAGAAACACATGCACATTAAGGACGAGCGAGCGAAAGCAAAGAAGAAAGCATAAACCAACAGGGAACTAGGAGGGCATCACCAAGGATGATGCACACCTGGGGCAACACACAAAAAGGACAAAATAACTGGTGATTGAGCCGATGAAATCCGCCTAAAGGCAACTGAGGTCTTTTCAGTCAGGCCACGAAGGATCACTCTTGGAGTTGAGGAGGTGTCATACATTTTATTAGTTAGTGTTTTTCTTTTGTATTGTTATAATTTTCTTATGATTCCTTTCTATTAATGTAGGTGGTTTATTTATTTTTAAAAAAAATGTTAAATATGTCAAGTAAGTGATGAATGGAAATTTAATGCTTTAGAACAGATCATACAATTTTGAGATAAATAAATGAAAATTGTTACCTTTTCAGCATCTATTATTGTGTTCTAGAAATTGAAATGAGAGTTACTTGGAAAAGTTATCATGTTGTGTTTATCCTAGTGTTTGGCATTGCTATGTATTATGCATTGTTTTTTTTAAAAAAAAAAAAACAGTGTGAAAATTGTATCATAACTTAAGTAAACAATAATTATATATTGTCATAATAAAAAAATAGTGAGTTATTACATCGTCAGACACATTGATAGGTGTAAAACCAGAGTATCAAACCCAATTACATCACAAGAATAGAGTCACAAACACCCACATATATCTGGGTATATAAACACAGTAAAATCCAATTGCATTACATGAATAAATTCACAAACATCCGCCCAATCATAAAACAACGACGAGTTCACAAGAAACTTCACGCATGAGCTTCCCTTATTTCTTAATGTAGAGCTCCTCCGAAGTTCTGAAGTACTTCTCACTCACCCCTATGTACATAAATCCATATTTTCCTTTTTGATATTGTGGTAATTTCTTCATAGCAAAGCATGCATATATACAAGTAAAAAAATTAATAAAATATTTAGACTTACCTTTTGAAGGAAGCCAATATATATGTATCCATTACTTCATGCTGAAATATCAAGATGAGAGTTAATTCTAAGATGAAATGGAAAGCTAATAGCAGAAATCAAAGTTATGTCAAATAATTAAAGGAACTCACCTAATAATAACTAGCGGAGATGTTGGGCACATGTTGTATCTTGTACCAGTCTTCTCCTGTGTTCTCCTTAATCCTGGTTTCTAATTCTTCAGGCATTTGACTCAATTCCAATTGATCAAGTGGCACATTCTTCAGTCCTTCTGGAATCACCTTCAACTTTAGACAAGCAACAAGCTTTAAATATTTGAGACATGGCATTGAGTTCTCCTCTATCTTCCACTCCTCAAGTTTGTCAAAATACGTGATGGACAAGGACAGTAGTTGCGGGAAACCTGTTGCTGAACATATCATCTTTTTGCCTCGATATGACAGCATTCCAAGTGAAAGATATTTAAGAAATTGCAGGTTCTCTAGTGTTGCCATTGGATCTTGCTCCAAATGAGATTTATCCAACTCTAGTTTCAGTAATTGTTGAGGAAATACATTGTTGCATGGAAGTTGTTTGCAGTTCAACTTCCCATAAAGAGACAATTTCTTGAGGCAATGTTGCTTGGAAAAGGCTTTAACGATATTGTCCAACAGAATTAAATTTCCTTGTATAGATAAGGAAGCAAGATGACCCAATTTCTGGAGTGATGAAGATAGTGCATTGGCATGATCATAAGAGACTTTCTTGATTTTCAATTTGCGCAGATTTGTGAGCTTTGGCAACATATTCCCTATCCATGATCCAGCATGTACCCCATTCAAAGTATGCAAATTCTTTAGTACAATATTATTTCCCATATTTGGTGGACGAGCATCTGAGTGATTATCAAAATCAACATGCCTGAGATTGTCAATCCTCCAGAGTGAATCTGATATCTCTTTCATATTACCACTTGCGATAATAAAAGTCTGAAGATTGCGAAACTGACCAATCCATGATGGAACTTCCTTCAGATGGTTAGAATGCAACTCAAGATATTTTAAATGAATTAATGATTTAATTTCATTTGGAAATTCTTGCATATACTGACTATTAAAACAGAGTACTCTCAATAATTTAAAGCTGCTAAATTGCCTATTGAGAGCTTTGAAGGTCGTAGGATTATAAATATATTCATAGTAAAATAAACCCCTCAACTTTGAGTTAGAATAATTTAGAGTCCCAATCTCATTAAATATAATCAGTCGTCGAGCTGCATCAGACGTTGTTGCACAGTCTATAGTGTCATTCTTGTAGATTTCAAGATCTCTGCTCTCTTTGGCTTCTGAAATGCACATATCACGCAAGAGATCATGGATTCGGCAATACCTTGCACTATTATCATATTTCCGCTTGCTAACTTGTAACATGCATCTTTGTGCCAACTCCTCGAAACAATCCATTCCAATTTCTTCTATTGTTTTACCATTTTTCTTCGGTAAGAAACCTTCTGCTGACCACAATCTAATTAATGTTTTTGCAGGAATATCCTTGTCCTCTGTGAAGCAACTAAAATAAAGAAAACATGATTATAAGTAATATGGCAAATCATTATAACTCCATGCAAGTATTTCTAGACACCTTTCTCCACCTTCCACAAATTGCCCTTTCATGCTCTCAACAACTTTCTGCCATGCATCTTGGGTTTGTGGTTTAGTTGAGACAAGTCCCCCAAGGACTACTAGTGCCAATGGTAGACCCTTGCACCTTTGAACAAGCTGATGAGCATAGTCAACCAAATATATCGGGCAACATGTTTCAATGTCTTGTCTTGGGAAGACCTTGCGAAGAAACAACTCCAAAGCCTCGTTTTCATAAAGGCAACGCAAATTATGAAGTTTGGTGGTAGGATCTGCAATATTAATGACATTTGAAGAGCGAGCGGTGATAATAACTCTGCTTCCATTATTAACATCCGGAAAGACTTTTAATAATTCATTCCATACAACATCTTTCCAAACGTCATCAAGGACAACCAAGTACTTTCCTTTATTTAATTTTTCACAAACTTTTACTGAGAGGGTTTGGATTGTATCTTCTGATGAAGTATCCAACTTTTCTGACAAGACTCCCTTCAAAATCTCAAGGATGGTATACTGTTGAGATATGATTACCCATGCAAATACATCAAAACTTCTCTTGACTTCAAGATCATTATAAACAGATTTGGCAAGTGTAGTCTTTCCCAGACCACCCATACCAACTATAGAGATCACTGACCGATTTGTATTGTTTATGTCAACCAACTCTTGCACAATCTTTTTCTTCTCATCATCAAAGCCAACCATATCAATGTCATCACTCAGTTGGGGCAATATAGGGATCACATGTTGACTTCTGTGGTGACTAGTTGTGCCAATTGTTTCACCTATGTTGACAATGCCATATAATAATCTACTTTGACATAGCTCTTGCAACTTGGTTTTTATCACTTCAACATCTACATGAATCTTGTGTCTATTGACTAATTCATCAAGTATAAATACATACCTGGAGAAAAATCATTGTTATTTCTTATACCAATCTGCTTCATTCTTTTTTTAATGCATCTATAATCAATTTTCCTTTGATATTTAGAAAAACTAAGAACTCAAAAGTTTGATTGAGATATTCATCTTACTTATCCTGTACTTTAAATTAATTTATACCTAGATTAAAAAAATGCAAATTTAAAACTTTCATAATAATAAACAATACATAAAGCTTTTTTAGCATGGTGTGTGTAGTTTATGAATCTTTCGAGCATTCCTAGACAATTGGATAAGATTGTAGAAGGTTTGGTACATTATGTTTTGATTAATAAGGAAATGACAGATGCTTGGTAATTATATAAATAGATAAAATTTTTATATCTCAAATCACTAGAAATGTGAGTGAAAAAGAACAAGAAACGCTCATGAGAATGTGGGAAAGAAATTGAGAATAGGCCATCATGTGTAGTGTGTACTATGTGCAAATCTAGCAGGACATTTTTATCTAAGAAAAATAACTCAGTATCCTATCTCAAAACTCTATGAGATGTTTATTCTAAAAAAATACAGATTTAATAAAAGCCCAAATGGTTTTTAGTATTAACACCGTTAATTCCTTATTTTTCAGAAGTAAAAAGAAACGGGTTATTTTCGTGATTAAAAATTAATAAAAAGAAAGAAGACAAATAAATAAATAAAGTGGTGTTTGTAAAACATACCTCTTCATGAAACCAATGCAACCAGGCTGCTTCTGTTGTCTACGCAGCTTTAAATACATGAAAGTGTCAATGATGTCCTCAGCTTCAAAAGCCAGATCTCTCATCTCTGTGACCCAGTTCTTCACCCTCTCATCATCACCCTTGTTCTTCTTTGCATCTGCATCCTTCAAGAAGCACTGCATTCGCCGCAGTTCTCGTTCCAACCACTCTACTTCCCCTCTCACTCCATGCAAATTTATGGCTTCTTGCACTATCAGATCACCAAGTTTCCGGACTAGAGCACACACTGCAGCCTCAGCCATTAATTTGTTTCTGCCTTCTCTTTTGTAATTTGTTTTAATCACATAAACAGTCCATCTGCAACTCTCTATCTAAAGTAGTCAAATTTGAGCATCACACTAACTAGAGACTACTTGAATGATGAAGTGCTCATCTTATCTTTAGATATTGAATTTGAGTGCTAACAGACAAATTTGACTGGAAACCGGCAAGATATTATTCTTTAATTCTCTCATAAATGAAGAAGAGCTTGTGTGGTTGTAGTTTGTGGCTATTTTTCCACAGAGCAGGTCCACATGGTTGTTGGTGGGATGTGTTGTCTTTACAATTTCGGGGTGATATCTGCCCTGTAAGGAGTAAGTAGAAAACAGAGTTTACTAGAGACTAGGATGTGAGATTCCGGAATTTGGCTGGGAATTGGAAAAGTTTTTAATTTTTAATTTTTAAAAGATATTTACCCGTACCATGCCAGTTTGGATTGGCACATTTTAAGATTGGCATGAAATGCCAGGGAGCGTCGATGTGTTTTTAAACCTCTCACTGCTAGATAATGTTCGGGATCATTTGCTTACACCTGTCAACTCAAGGTTCATATATATGTCAGCATCACTGCTCATGTACTCAAGCATGCACCTCCGCTATGCATCAGATCGAGTGGTTCGTCTGTATGACTTGATTCGTAAAAAGAGCTGCATCGATCGTCTAGTATTTGAAAGTCATTTACACGCTCGTGTTATCAATGCGCGTTAGATTGTACCAACATTGGCTTGAAATAAAGTCATGGGACGTGAGATTGTGTTTTTATTAGTATTACAATGTCGAATAAATCATTCTATACCCACTAAATTTTTAATCATGCTTTCGAAAACAATTAAATCCTCGATCTTCTTTATAAAAGTTAATGTCACTACCATTAACCTATTTCAAGGATGGTATTTCACAATGGAGAAGGGGATGTGGCATTGTAGAATTTAATTGCTAATAAACAATTTTTTCATTGTTTTTAAAGTCTTTTTCAAAAAATTCCATGCTTTATGTAAATTAAATTCTTTACTTTCTTGGCTAATTTGTTAAAAAAAATCTGATTCTTAATTTTCTTATTTATTATTTTACAATGAGGACATGCAAAACTTAAAAAAAATAAAAATAAAAATAAAAATAAAAATAAAAACAAGCACACTAAAAAAAAGCGCTAAGCAAAGATGACGAGATTGATAAAATTGATGAAGAATATTATAGAAGTTTGATTGGATGCTTATTGTATCTCACTGCAACAAGGTCTGACATTCTATTTTGTTGTAAATCTCTTGTTTTGATTTGTGCAATGTGTTAAATGAAATATACTTGAAAGCAACAAAAACAATAGTAAGATATATTTGAGGTAAGGGCTAGTCTTTATTTTGATGTCGTTGTACCTCTAAATGAACTTCCTTTCCTTAGGTTCCTTTCTTTTTTTTCTTTTCTTTTGGTTGTCTGGTTGTCTTCTCATCCCACTCTTGGTGGATGCTTTTGAAGAGCCTTGGCTCATATTATGTTTTTTCCGGTTTTGATTTTTTAATGAATATGGTTTATTTAGTTTTTCAAATATATATATATATATATATATATATAAGAGGTATAGTTGATTATGGTCTCGAGTTTAAGAGGTGCAAAAATTTTTGTTTATTAAGATTTTCTATATAATTATTGGGCTAGATTGCTCTTTTTAGCAACCAGGAGATTGCAACACAATCTACTACAGAGACGGAATTTATTGCCACAACAATAGTAGTTCACTAGGCTTTATAATTGAATAACATCTATGTGAATAAGAGAATAATATCAGAGAATAATTCCAGAAATACACTCCTTTCCTCACATGTTTATCAAACAGGCCCTCAATATAAATTGCAAACATAATGCTTTGTTATATATGCCAATTTGTGATAAATAAATTAAACGTTTCAAAACAAAATAATAAAATTATGAGATTAATGAATGAAAATTATTTTCTTTTCAAATTCAATTATTGTTTTTTAAAATTTGAAATGAGAGTCAGCTTAAAAAAGTTATCATGCTGTATTAATTCTAGTGTTTGGCATTATTATATATTATGTATTGTTTAAAAAAAAAGATAATAGTACAATATTGCATCATAATGTTTGGAAACAACAACTACATATTGTCAAAATGAAAATAGAGAAATACAACGTCACACAGGTAGATAGCTAGGTGTAAAACCACAAAGTATCAAACACAATTACAATATATGAATAAAATCACAAACATCCACACAGACATATAAATCCATATAAATCAATGAGTCTTCCTTGCTTGCTTCTTAATCTGGAGTTCAGTAAATAAAGCAGAGTTTACAAGAAATTTCATGCATGAGTCTTCCTTGCTTTTTAATCTATCGCTCCTTTGAAGTCCAAAAGTACTCCTCGCTCATTCCTATATAAATCCATCTTATTTCCATTTTGATATTTTAATTTTTCAAAAAGGATAAAAGCATATTTCCTTAATAACAAAACATAATAAATAAAAATTAATAAAATGTTAAGCCTTTCACACTGAAGGCAGCTAACAAGTAACAACTGAACATAATATCCATTGCTGCATATGCTGAAATATTAAGAGAAGAGTTAATTCTAAGATGAAATGGAAAGGTAATAGAGAAATCAAGGTTATACTAAATAACTAAAGGAACTCACTTAAGGTCTAATGGAGAAGTTGTGCACATGTTGTATCTTAGACCAGTCTTCTCCTGTCTTCTCCTTAACCCTGGTTTCTAATTCTTCGGACATGGAACGCAATACCAGTTGATCAAGTGGCACATTCTTCAGTCCTTCAGGAAGCACCTTCAACTCTGAACAATAAGCGATGTGTAAATACTTGAGACATGGCATTGCCTTCTCCTCGATCTTCCACTCCTCAAGTGCATAAAAACCGACGATTGTCAAGGAAAATAGTTGAGGGAAACCCGCTGCTGAACATATCATCTGTTTGCCTCTATATGACTGATTTCCAAGTGATAGATATTTGAGAAATTCCAGCTTCTCTAGTGTTGCCATTGGGTCTTGTTCCAATTGAGAATTTATCAGAATTAGTTTCACCAGTTGTTGAGGAAATACATCGTTGCGTGGAAGCTGTTTACAGTTGAATTCTCCCCAAATATACAATTTCTTGAGGCAATGTTGATTGGAAAAGGCTGTAATAATATTGTCCAAAGGAATTTCATCTCCTTGTATGGTTAAGGAGGCAAGCTGAACAAATTTCTGGAGTGATGAAGATAGTGCATCAGCATGATCAACAGAGATGTTCGTAATATTCAATTGACGTAGATTTGTGAGCTTTGGCAGCATCTTCCCTATCCATTCTCCAGCAGGTACCCATTTTAAAGTCTCCAAATTCTTCAATTCAATATTTCCCATATTTGGTGGAGGAACCGATGATGATATGCCTAGATCAACATGCTTGAGATTTTCAATTGTCCAGAGTGAATCTGATATCTTTCCTATAAACATTCGACAACGTACAATTAAAGTCTGAGATTGCGGAGATGACCAATCCATGATGGAACTTCCTTCGGATTGTCAACATGCAACTCAAGATATCTCAAATGAGCTAATGATTTGATTCCACTTGGAAATTCTGACATATCCAAACTATTCAAATAAAGCACCCTTAATAATTTAAATCCACCAAACTGTTCATTAAGAGCTTTGAAGGCCAGAGTATTATAAATATATTCATTGTAGTAGAATAAACCCGCAACTTTGAGTTAGAATAGTTTAGAGTCTCAATCTCCTGACATATCATTAGTCGTCGAGCTGCATTTGTCTTTGTTCCACAATTTGCAGTGCCATTCTTGTATATTTCAAGATATCTGTTTTCTTTGGCTTCTGAAATGCACATGTCACGCAAGAGATCATGGATTCGGCAATAGCTTGCACTATCATCATATTTTCGCTTGGTAACTTGTATCATACATCTTTGTGCCAACTCCTCTAGACAATCCATTCCAACTTCTTCTATTGTTTTTACCATTTTTGTCGGTAAGAAACCCTTCCGCTGACCACAGTCTAATTAATGTTTTTGCAGGAATAGCCATGTCCTGTGGGAAGCAACCAAAAATAAAGAAAGCATGACTTCAAGTAATATGGCAAATCATTATAACTCAATGCTAGTATTTCTAGACATCTTTCTCCACCTTCTACAAATTGCCATTTCATGCTCTTTACAATTTTCTCCCATGCATCTTTTTGTTTTTGGTTTAGTTGACACAAGTCCTCCGACGACTACTAGAGCTAGGGCAAACCCTTGCACCTCTTGACAAGCTTACGAGCAGAATCAACCAAATAAATGGGACAGCATGTTTCAATATTTTTGTCTTGGGAAGACCCTTTCGAAGGAACAACTCCCAGCCTTCATTTTCATTTAAGAAACGTAGTTCATGAGGTTGGGCGGTAGGATCTGCAATTTTAGGAATGTTTAAAAAGCGAGTGGTGATTATTACTCTACTTCCATTATCAACATCCGGAAAAAACTTTTTGTAATTGATCCCATACATTTTCTTCCCAAACATCATCAAGAACAACCAAGTATTTGCCAATTGTCAATTCATTAAAAAGTTTAGCTGAGAGCGTTTCGATTGTGTCTCCTGATGAAGTTATTGACACTGCAGACAAGATTTTTCACTATCTCAAGGATATTATATTCTTGAGATATGATTACCCATACAAGTCTGTCAAAAATTTTTTTCTGACTTTAGGATCATTATAAATTGATTTAGCAATTGTTGTCTTTCCCAAGCCACCAAAACCGACTATAGAGATTACTGACCTATTTGTATTGGTTATGTCGACCAACTCCTGCACAATCTTTTTCCTTCTCATCATCAAAACCAATAATATCAATTTCCTCATTCAATTGAGGGCAATATAGGGATCACATCTTGGCTTCTAAATTGACTAGTTGTGCCAATTGTTTTCACCCTATATTAGCAATTCCATATGATGTTCTACTTTCAGATAGCTCATGCATCCTAACTTTCACCCCTTTAAGATCCACATGAACCTTGTGCAGGCCAATTAATTCAACAAGAATAAACATATACCTGAGAGAGATAGTTATATTCTTAAAACCTATCAACTATAATTTATTTTTTTATGTATCTATAATTAAATTTCAATTGATCAAATTAATAATTTAGAGAAATTTAAGAACTCTAAAATCCTATAATTTCAATTAATTTTTGTTGCTTTAACCTTAGATTAAAAAAATACAAATTTAAAGCTTTCATTAAAATAAACCAATAGTGTTGGCTGGGCTGATTATCGGTCTTCCAAATACCAATCCAAGCTCTCCAGTTTGAGCCCGGCGGGTTTTGGTTAACCAGCCTGTGCCCCTCTCTACCTACAATTTCATTAAAAATAAATAAATAAACAAATTGTTGTTTGCAAAAGCATACCGTTCAAGGAAACCAATGCAGCCATCCTTTTGTTGTCCACGGAGCTTTAAATCCATGTAAGAGTCAATGATGTCCTCGGCTTCGAAAGCAACGTCTCTCATCTCTGTGACCCAGTTCTTCACCCTCTCACCATCAATACCTCCCTTGTTCTTCTTTGCATCTGCATCCTTTAAGAAGCACTGCATTCGCCGCAATTCTCGTTCCAACCACTCCACTTGATCTCTCACTCCATGCAAATCCATGGCTTCTTGCACTATCAGATTACCAAGTTTCTGGACTACAGAACGCACTGCAAGCTCGGCCATTAATTTTTTTTTTGTCTATCTTCTAATTTTTGGTTTGTTTTAATCACATAAACAATCTGTCTGTAGCTCTCTATCTAAAGAAGCCAAACAATAGTATCAAACAAACAAGAGACTACATGAATGATGAAGTTCTTATCTTATTTACAATTCTGGAATTTGAGTGCCAACCAACAATTTTGACAAGGCATCGTCAAGATATTTTTCTGTCTCATAGATAATGAAGAACTTGTGTGGCTGTAGTTTGAGACTATTTATCAACAAAGCATTCCATATTGTTGGTAGTGAGATCTGAGACTCTGGGCTTAACCTGACAGTGGTTGCTCTCGGTGGAATAAATTTATTTACCATTCGACCTGACAGCGGTTAATATCGTCAGTATAAGGAGTTGGCAAAAGACAGGGTTGACTGGAGACTAGGCTGTCAGGTTCCGGACTTTGGGAGCGGGAGCTGGAGAAGTCAGTGATGTGGAATTTGACTGGTAATGGTAAAAGACTCTGTTCGCAGTGTGGACAGCAATATGAAATTCTAGAATTCGGAAAGTAAAATCTATCATCTAAAAATATTATTATTGTAAAAATAATGAAATAATTTACACATGGATTACTTATCTGAAGTTTTTTCAAGCTTCAACTCGCAGCTGAAAGTCAAAATCAATCTTCTTTGTAAGACCCTAAAAAATAACATAGAACAACTCTAATTACTTTGTAAAAGTCCTCTGATCCAAAAACTATGCTGCTTCTTAGTCTACAATGCGCTTACTAACAACATGGACCTAAACACAACTTTGAGACTAACCAATTCTAAACAGGACATCTGGCACTTAAGCCCTCTAAAGTCAAAAAGTGTGCCGGCCTTCACAAATACAGTTATCAACGATTAAGGGCTGAAACCCACCACTAATGAACATCAGCGAGAAGTTAACAATGAAGTTCTGTAACAACAAAAATGATGGAAACAAAACCAAACCAAGTGCAAATGGTGATGATTGTGAGAGTGTCACATGTTCCAATGCAATACAAATAGCTTTCAAAGAGAAAAAGACAGCAGAGAAATCCCATCTACTAAACCATGCATGGTCATTATAAATAAAGGATATAAGAAGTCACTAAAAAGAGACCAATATTTACATGCATATATATATATATATATATATAGATAAGATCTAAATTCTAAAAAAGGGATTATGAACAAATTGAAGCTAATAAGCTATAATGAGGGAATATTATAACAACTACAGAGCTTGTGATGAAGACAAGATTGCACTTATACAAAATAACAAATCTATGCAGCGAAAGCAAGGGGGATAATAAAGCAACCTGAAGAAATTTAAATGGATAACAACAATTGCCTAATTTTGAATGGATGGTGTTTAAGAAAAGCCTAACATGATGAACTACAATAAGGTTAATACCATAATGCATGTACAGTTTACAACCAAAATTTCAACATTGAAACTTCACAAATATAAAACCAATTGTAACCAAGCCTCTCCATAAGCACTTGAACAATATTAATTAACCACAATCATTAAACAACCAAATAATCAATTACCAAACACATTTAACTACCTCAATTTGAATGCAACATGGCCTACTAACAGGTAACAACCAACACTATATTACTTGACCAAATAACATGCATACAACAAGGTTCAAGGCCTTGCTCTCAGTCCCAAGTTTCAGCTAGGTATTTTAACAAACATCTAATGTGCATGATAAAAGACAAAAGCATATGCACAAGTAAACAACAAAATACAAGCTATTATTACAAACCAACATCTCTTCAAGCAAAATATAGGAAGAATTAACACATGTTGGCTAAGGTCTACAAACCAACCTCCACATCACAAAGCCAACAACTAGCCCCTTGAATTGCAAGTAAACAAAATGATTTTTTTGAAGTGCCTTTGTGGTTTAGTCTGGGATTGGAAGTTGAGGGTCCACATGATTTTTTTAAGGTGCTTTTAAAATGCCTTTGTGCTTTAGTTTATATATGCTTGATGGATGTGGCCAAATTGGTTTTAGGTTCTGCCGCCCACTTATCAATATATATTTTTAATTGAGGGAAGTTTTAAGTATTGTGCTTGTGAATGTGGGAATTTGATTGACTATGAATTCCTGTGTATGTTTAACATATTTAGTGTCTTTAAGTCTTGGTGATTGTTAACCAAGGGTCATTGTTGTATTTAAACAAATGGAT
>NC_052473.1:1573279-1612607 GCF_009730915.1 Dioscorea cayenensis subsp. rotundata
GCTATAAATATTTACCAACGGAATCTGCAACGGAAATCTTCCGACGGCTATACTCAAGTCGCTATTTACATTCCGTTGGTATTATAATAATCCATCGTTATTTCTTATGTTCTACCAACGGAGAAGTCCGTTGCTAAAAAAAAGCAATCCGACGTTAATATATTAATAAAATATTCATTTTTTTGATGCTTTGCCAAAGTTCTGTTGCTATATTTTCCGTCGTTATTTTTACATAGCAACCGACGGTTCCGTTACTATTATTGGTATAGCTACAAAAAGTTTTTATTTTACTAACAATATTTTTCTTATTTTAGCAACGGACTATCCGTTGCTATGATCTTATTTGTAATGAAAGTTCCGTTGCTATGTCTTTATTAACTACAAAATTCATAGTATTCCGTTGCGAATTTTCTTGTCGCAACGGAATTATGGTTGTTTTTTTTCTAATTAGCAACAGATTTTTTTTTTCCGTTGCTAGTTTATTATAGCAACGAAATTTCTGTTGTTGTTTTTTATTAGCAACGAATTTTTCTTTTTTTCGTTGCCATTTTTCTTATAACAAGTTGTTTTTTTATTAGCAGCCGATTCTCTTTTTCTATTGCTATTTTTCTTTTAGCAACAGAATGTCGATTGTTGTTTTCTTATTAGCAACAAAAATTTCCATTATCATTATCATTTGCAATGGAATATCCGTCGCTATTTTTTGTTATTAATTATCTTAACTATTATCTACGGAATTTGTTTTTTCACACAACCTACACAATTTATTGCACAAATGCAAAAAATTGCCATACAAATACAAATAATACAAATAATCCATAAAACAATTCTCATTTCAATCATACCAAAAATACAAATAATCCATACAAATGATTCAAAACATTCAATTCATACTAAAAATACAAATAATCCATACAAATGATCCAACATTCAATCATACCAAAAATACAAATAATCCACACAAATGATCCAAAACATTCAATCCATACCAAAAAATATAAATGATCCAAAACATTCATTTCATACCAAAAATATAAATAATCCATACAAATGATCCAAAACATTCAATTCATACCAAAAATACAAATAATCCATACAACAATCCAACATTCCATGACAACCAAAAATCTATCATCAATAATTCTCTAATCCATTAATACAATTGTCACCAACAAAGTGAAGTAAAAAGCCATCATGAACATGCATTGAATTACCTTGAGTTTCTTTGTTTCCTCTTCTTGGCCATTGTCTTCCTTTATTAAAAATCATAAAAATTTAAAATGTATCAAATAAAATTGCTATAGAAATACAATTATGAACAACAAACAAAATAAAAGTAATATACAAAGATACATTCAATTACCTTCAGTTTTTATTTTTTTATTTATTTTTTTATTTGCTCTCTTCTTGCCCCAATGTCTTCCTCTATGAAAATCATGAAAATTTAAAAACCATCAAATTAAATTGCAAGTAGAAATTTATAAGTATATATAGCACTATAAATTTAGAGAAGTAAGATCAAATTTATACCTAAAATCATTTACTTCTTGGCGTAGGAATATTTGATCCAAATTTCTCCATCATGAAACTCATCATAATTTGAAATTAATTTTTTAAGTCACTTATATCACCTATAGCATTCTTGACTTGACTCACATCATCAGTCAATGATTCATGCTTTTCCTCTAAATTCACAATTCTATCATCATTATACCCAACATCCATATGCGGAGTACTAGTAGAAGGACCACAAACTGAGTTAGTTGTGCATGCAGCTGCACTAGAAGTAGTATCAATAATGCTTTAGAATTGACCATGGTGCCAAACCCATATACATGCGTGCGCGTAGTTATCTTTCCTCCAATTGATGATGTCCATGCTTCTGGATCAAACTCAGGACGATCAGAAGTATTATCACCATATTTTTTCATATAATGCAGATTGATATTTCTCCTATAACAAGTGAAAAAACATTAAAAAAATTAATTGATTTAATTTTAACGAAAATATAAACAATTCACTACTTAATGAATGAATTAATAATTATTAACATACGCTAACAACTTTGGACTTATTGTCAACGAAAATCACCACTTCCTTTTGACCGTTTATGAGTTCTCTCAAACAATTCCGGATATTGTATTGGTCGTTGAAGCTCTTCTTCCTACATAAGAACTGTTTTTAATTAGACTATACATAAAATTTTATTATTGCAAATGTGTCTATAACATATTGGCAAAATTAAATCCATGACATGAGTAAAGTGAAAAAGTTATATACCATTATCTTTTGAGTAGCAAGAAATGAACGAGAACCGCTTGTGTCTTTCGTGATACTTCCTTCTTTTTCAGTTAAACAATTGACCAATGCTTTCTTGGATTTGTTTTGCCAACTCTCTGTACTCCAAACTGTATCTATCAAAGCATCCAATATTTCAGTTGGCATCCACTATCTTTTCATTCCTTTACACTTCTTAATATCAACAATATCAGTGACACCAGCTTCTTTCATAGCTTTTGTTCTTTCACCATTCAATGTGTCTTTGAATCGCTCCTTACATGTCTTTTCCCATACTCTTCGCACATTAGGTTCCTCTTGTAAAGGCCAAGTAAAATATTCCTAATATTGGATATTAACAATTAGAAGCCATATCCACAAAAGTAAGATTTTAGGTTTAAGGAACTAAAGCAAGTTAAGATAGAATAAACATACAATTGATAGTTACCCCAAATTTCTTCCACATAGCTTCTTTTACATCATCTGGAATTTTTTTCCATGTTGGCCACACCCCGGTAAAATAATTTTTAATTATTTTAACAATAGTTGATGATACCCCTTTCTCCGCAAAAATGCTGTAACAAGTTATAGTTAGCCATTAAACAATAAAATTATTGTTAAAATTATTAAAACAACGAAATAGTTAATAAACCCAAAGAAAATAAATCACTTGTGAATATGTCACATTAAATTCAAATTTCTCCAAGTTAACTATCACCAAGAATTGTCAAAGTACGTTTTCTATTTGCATCTTCTGGAGCAGTTCTTCCTAAAGTAGGCCCCCTTGTTCGACGTTGTATATCTTGTCTTGCAACATCTTCACCTGCAGTCGATAATCCACCAGAACCTAATTCCAATATCTCATTTACTATTGCTTCAATCGAAGAATTAGATGGTGCTTCAAGTGGTGTATCATTATTTGTTGATGCTTGATTGCTTGGAGTACCCATAGAAGATGCCATCATAAATGGTTCCTTAGTGGACTGAACCGTGGAAGTTACTCTCAAAGGTGGATGATATGCAGAATTCCTTGCAACACGATTGTGCTTGTTTCAATTGCTTGACCTTTACCTTTATTTTTTGTCTTGGGATCTTTTGGTTTAACCATTGCAACACTATTGCAAAAAAACATTAATTATTAAGACCAATTAAAATTGGAAATCTATAGCTACATATTAATACAAAAATTGAACAATATTCGTATTGAGGATGCATTAGTGACTATCATAATAACCAAAACATACACCCAAAAATGAAACAATATTCATGAAGAACAAAAATATATACATTTAGTCACTAAGTTAATGACTATATTAGACAAATTGCAAACATATATTGAGTGAGTACATTAATGAAAAACTTAAAATGAACAATGAAAGGAAAAAACCTTCATAGGCAAGATAAATTTTGTGCATGAAATAAATGGAGAGATCAACAATTTTTTATAAAAAATAGGTAAATTATATTAAAGATCATAGATAAGTGTACATATGAAAATATATATGTCCTTAACAAACAATATATTAAAAGCTCTTAATTATCATCTAAGTAATGAAAATCATTTTCTTCATCATCTTCATATTCATCTCCATCATCTCCATCATCCCCTTCTTCAATGCCATTTACATCTTCATCTTCATCTTCATCTTCATCAACTTCATCTTCATCTTCTTGTTGTTCTTGAACAAATGAATTTATCTCCTCAAATATACCATTAGAAGAACAATTGGGGTTTCAAGTTCCTCTAAAGGAGTAACATATGTAGAAATGCATATTTCATCTTCTTGATAAATGTCATCAACTAAATCAGTTGTACTTTCTTCATGAGTCTTCCTTGTAGAAGCATGAAATGTACTCCCCAAAGTTACCCCATTCCTTTGTTTTAGGTTACACTTGTTTTGTTTAAGATCAATGTGTTGTAAAATAGCTTCCTGCGATGGCTATTCATTAAAAAAAGGACATGTACATGGGAATTTTCTATATATATACAAAATTGAATTTATATTTACTTAGATAAGTTTATAACTTACCAAATAAACTAAAATTTATATTAAAAAAAATACAGTTGGTAAGATACACCAGTTTGATAGTGGCATCCCAGCTGTAATGAGCTGGGAACTATCTTTTAAACTATAATTTATATTTTTTTTAAAAAATACAGTCAGTAAGATAAGCTATAATGAGCTAGGGAAAAATAAACTATAATTTTTTTTTATTTTTAGATTAATAAAATAAATTTAATATCTAATATTTTAAATACAAAAAAAACTAATATTAGTTTGGTTTTTCTAATAAGATCCATGTATCATCGATTGGCGGAGACTATCATTTTAATGGTTTTTTTTAAGTGGAGAAACTAGTTAGAGGTGTTAATAATAGAAAAGTTTATAATTCAATTACATGTACCCTCATCGTCATTTTTATAAGTTAGGACACAAACACTTTAGACAAAAAATTCAATGCAAATAGATTAAGAAATTATTAGTACATTTGTTTTTTTGAAATACTCCTTCCGATCCTTTTGATTTGTCTAATTTAACTAATTCATATAAATTAAAAAAATCACTTAAAACTAATTGACCACTTAAAATTTTAAAAATTATATTAACTTTTGAATATTTCTCTCATCTAAAATATGATTGAATAAAATGTATAGTTAATATGATTTATTGGAAGATATAGAATTATATTTATTATAAAAATTAAATTTTAAAAAATAATATTTAATACTTTATAAATTTTATAAATAGATATATAAAAAAACAAAATTAAATGAGAGGGAGTACTTTCTTAACCTCTTTCATCAAATTACAATAAATAAATAAATAGCCGATAAATAATTAAAAATAGAGAAAACATGGCTATTTATTAATGCATGTTCTTCTGGAAAGGAGTTATGGGTCGCCTCAGGCGTTTGAGGATGTGTCTTGCATGATGTCATATCGAGGGATCGATGAGTATAATTTGCACTTAATATATAGACCTTCTTTAACTCATAATGAATTAAATTTGAATTATTTTTGAACCAATTTTTACTCCTAATCTTATTGTTGTGCATTGTAGGAAAGAAAGAAAAATGATTTGAAGGAAGAACATGTAAAAGGCAAAAAATTGGAGGAAGAAGAGCAAAACAGAAAATCTAGCGCCTAGGCGCTAGCATGCAGCGCTTAGGCGCTACAACATCAAGAGGTGCAAAACAGAAAGTATAGCGCCTAGGCGCTACGGTCTTTAGCGCCTAGGCGCTACCCGATTTTTTTATGTTATAAAAGGGGCTAGGGGTTGAGAGCGAAAAGGGAGGAGAATTTCGGAGATCAAGAGATCGGGAGGCGAAGTTTGGTCGGATTCATTGCGGGAGCTTTAGTTTTTAGTTTTTTTCTTTGTTTATTTTATTATGAACCTTGTTAATATATCGAACTTTGCAATCATTATGTTCTAAATACTTTTTCTAGAGACTACGATGTAGCCGGACTATGAAAACCCTAGATTCATCTTTGTTTAATTTAATTGATGCTTGTTTCAAGACTATATTGGATATTTTTAATCTATGCTTAATGCTTGTGATTGCTTGATCACCAATTGCATGATTATTAATTTGATTTGAGACCCGAGAGGTGATAATTGAATTAGGTCTTGGTTGAAATATTATACAATCATCATAAGATAGAGATATTTATGAGGTTGTATGCATCATTATAAATTTCTAGAGCTTAATGAGTTCCATAGGGTTCACGAGTTATCTCGGAGATGATGTTAACTTATCTAGTGGAATATGCTATTGATGCTTGAGAAAGATCAATATGTAATTTAGAGAAATTTGATGACAATATAAGAAACAAACATTGATTGATTGAATTAGGTGATCTAGGTGGAATTAGTCTAGGTGAACTCGGAAAACCCTAGAATCTCTCGACATTGATTTCTCCTTATCTCTCTCTCTTTCTCTCTCTAGTCCTTTGAATTAGATTTTCTAAATTAAACCTCTTCAATTTCATTAATCAAGTAGAATTAGGGTTAGTAATTTTTGGTAATTAATAAACTCAATCCTCGTGGGAGCGATACTCTCTTATCATTATATTACTTGTTTTGCGATAGCGTATACTTGCGTTATATAAATCATAATCAACAAGTTTTTTTGGCGCCGTTGCGGGATTGTGTTCTTTATTAATATCAAGAAAAAAACTCTAGTTTTCACTCAATAATTCATCGTTCTTGATTTGTTTTTTCTTTTCTCTTTTAATCAAAATTGTTAAAATTGAATGCGAAAATTTGGTACTGAAAGTCTCATACCTTTTGACTACGAAATAGAGCGTGCGTGTCGCGAGGGAGCAGGGAAGGAGAAAAAGACTTACAAATAATCAATCGCTGGGAAGCTATGGATAATCACGAGGAAGCAAGAGTGGGGACAATGCACCAGCAAATGAGCAAGTATTTAATAATCCAATGGTGGTCAATCAACCAATGGTTTTGCGTGATTATACGATGCCATCAACTGGCATTCAACCTGCGATTAGGCGGCCAGTCATTCAGGCGAACAACTTTGGTGAGCCGGGTGACTCTTCAAATGATTCAAGCAATTCGAGTTCAATGGGCTACCTAATGAAGACCCCAATCTTCATATCGCGAACTTTCTTGAAGTTTGTGATACATTTAAAATATAATGGAGTGGGACGATGAAAGCGGTTAAAGCTTACGTCTATTTCCTTTCTCTCTAAGAGATAAAAGCAAAGCGGTTGAATTCATTGCCACAGATTCCATTGTGACATGGGATGATCTTGTTCGAGAAATTCCTTGCCAAATTCTTTCCACCGACCAAAAGCGACAAAGATCGCGGTTGAAAATCAACAATTTTGCTCAATATGAAGGCGAAACATTATATGAGGCATGGGGAAAGATACAAGGAATTATTAAGGAAATGTCCTCATCATGGGTTGCAGAAGTGGATGCAGATTCAAAACTTTTACCAAGACCTGACAGCACCACCAGAACACTAGTGGATGCATCTGCGGTGGAGCTTTAATGAAAAAAAACTATTGATGAGGGCATATGAGTTGCTAGAAGATATGGTTGCTAACAACTATCAATGGCCTAATGAGCGAAACATGCCAAGGAAGGTGGCTGGAGTACATGAGATAGATGCAATTACCAACCTTTCAACCCAAATAGCGACTCTCTCAAAGCGATTCTGAGAATAATAATTTGCTAGCAAATGCGATGAAAGACTACATCTACGGCTTGTGAAATGTGTAATGGGCCTCATCAAAGCTTTGAATGTCAGGTGGTAATTCTTTTTACGCAAAATGATGATGATGAAAGCAAGCTCAATATGTGAGGGAATTTCAATAGGCAACAAGATAACCCCTACTCCAATAGGTATAATCCGGGATGGCGGAATCATCCTAACTTTGTCTTGGAAAAAAATAACTCAACCATGCGAGGAGCAGAGCAACCCACCCCAGAGAAGAAAAATAAACTCCGGAGGAAGCAATGGCTCGATTAGCTACAACTCAAGCACTGAGTTCATGAATGAAACTACGCACTAGCTTTGCAAAATCGATCTGCACAAATCGAGAATTTGGAGGTTCGAGTTAAGTCAAATGGCGGGTATGCTAACGAGAGAGACAACAAAGGAAACTTGCCTAGCACATCGAGGCAAATCCAAGAAAGAGTGGCAATGAACAATGTGGTGCAATTACTTTGAGGGAGTGGAAAGGAATTGAAGATGCCGGAGAAAAAGTACGAGTACATGAGATCAGAAGCATGATCAAGATAACCGTGAACACAATAAATCTGAAGCTCCGATTGAAGCACCATTATCTCAAGATAGATTTACAAGAATCCCCTTTCCTCAGCGCCTGAAGAAGAATAAACTTGACCAGCAGTTTGCTAAATTCTTAGATGTATTCAAGAAGCTTCACATTAATATCCCATTTGCTGAAGCTCTTGAACAAATGCCGAGCTATGTGAAGTTCATGAAAGAAATTCTTTCAAACAAAAGGAAGCTTAAGGATTATGAGACAGTCGCACTTACTGAAGAATGCAGCGCAATCTTGCAAAAGAAGTTGCCACCCAAACTCAAGGATCCAGGCAGTTTTACCATCCCATGCTCGATTGGGAATGTGGTGTTTGAGAGGGCATTATGTGATTTGGGAGCAAGTATCAATTTAATGCCCTTATCAATCTTCAAGAAGCTTAACTTGGGAGAAGCGCGGCCTACTACAGTCACATTGCAACTAGCAGATCGTTCATTGAAGCACCCCAGGGGAGTAATTGAAGATGTCCTTGTCAAGATAGATAAGTTCATATTTCCAGCTGATTTCATTATACTTGACATAGAAGAAGACAAAGACATACCAATTATACTAGGTAGACCATTTTTGGCTACTGGGAGAGCGATTATTGATGTGCAAAAAGGAGAATTACGTCTTCGGGTCCAAGAAGAAGAAGTGACTTTTAACGTTTTTGATGCTATAAAATATCCTCAAGCAAGTGAATGTTGCTTTCGTATTGATGAGAAAATTTTTTTGCAATTGAATGAGTTCGATGAGTTTCGAATTGAAGCTTATAAAGATGACATAACTAATAAAAAGCAAACAAAGGCTAGGCATGGAAAATTCAAGATGAAGTGGTGTGAACCATTCACAATCAATAAGATGTTACGATATGGTGTTGCGGAAGTCACTCATTCAGAGAAAGGAACTCTCAAAATTAATGGGCAGCGGATGAAGCCATATTTTGGGTGGAGCTTTGACAAGGGTAAAAAGAAAATCATCTTGAACCCACCATAACAAAGGAGTCGTCGAGCTGAGGACGTTAAACAAAGCGCTAGCTGGGAGGCAACCCATGCATTTTTAACATTTTATTTTATTTTATTTTTCTTATCTTATTTTATCTTATTTATAATTCAGCTCCCATAAGCTCCAACCTTCCAAAAACACCCACCACCAAAGGATGATAGTGAAGAGATGAAAGTCAAGACATTCAGGGGAGTTTTTATTCTTATTTTATGCCTTTTATTTATTTATTTATTTCTCTTTGCTTACATTGAGGACAATGTCTTCTTCTAAGTTTGGGGGTATTTGGTGGTGTTTATAAATAAAAAAAAATTATTTGGTTTATGGAACAATGATGGCCGATGATAAAAATTCTAGTGGCTTTTCTAATCCATGAAAAACAATAGATGTGTCTCTCTTTTGACTATAGTGCTTGTGTTGCTCTATTTTTGGTTCCTTGACACTCTTAGCACATTCAGTTATGCTTACTAAGTTGTCCAAATACTTAGAGATCATTTATGCAAATTAGGAGCTTACTAAAGCCTTGAAAGACCCTAGAATTAGTTAGTTAGGTCATTTGATTTAAAAAGCAGAAAAAGAGCTACCACCTTTGATGTGTGAAGCCACTACGAAAAAGTCGGATACTAAGTATGCCCTATTGGGAGAAAAGGGCTACCTCAAAGGATGTGTGAAAGCTACTGTTTAAGAAAAATGATGGAATTAAAAAGAAAAAAATGATGAAAAAAATATTTAAGTAAATAAGTTTGGGGGTTTCAATTAGCGGTTAGGTGGGTTCTTATTTTTGCATAAACGAACAAGAGTTCAAGGATAGCGAAGTAGCAAAGACTGGACACACACACACACATGGAACCTTAAATGGAGTAAGATTTGCTCTCTAGTTGAAATTGTAGACCGTGCTTAAAATTTCTTTTTTTATGGGTTTGAAAAAAATCCAACTTTGAGGGCCGGAGTTTCACTTAATGTTCTTTCATTAATCATAGTGCTTTGTTTCATGATATTTTTTTCTTTCTCTTTCTTTTTGTTCGAGGCGAACAAAAACTCTAAGTTTGGGGGTATTTGATGAGTATAATTTGCACTTAATATATAGACCTTCTTTAACTCATAATGAATTAAATTTGAATTATTTTGAACCAATTTTACTCCTAATCTTATTGTTATTGCATTGTAGGAAAGAAAGAAAATGATTTGAAGGAAGAACATGTAAAAGGCAAAAAATTGGAGGAAGAAGAGCAAAACAGAAAATCTAGCGCCTAGGCGCTAGCATGCAGCGCTTAGGCGCTACAACATCAAGAGGTGCAAAACAGAAAGTATAGCGCCTAGGGCGCTACGGGTCTTTAGCGCCTAGGCGCTACCCGATTTTTTATGTTATAAAAAGGGGCTAGGGGTTGAGACGAAAAGGGAGGAGAATTTCGGAGATCAAGAGATCGGGAGGCGAAGTTTCGTGCGGATTCATTGCAGAGCTTTAGTTTTTTTAGTTTTTTTCTTTGTTTATTTTTATTATGAACCTTGTTAATATGTCGAACTTTGCAATCATTATGTTCTAAATACTTTTTCTAGGGAGCTACGATGTAGCCAGACTATGAAACCCTAGATTCATCTTTGTTTAATTTAATTGATGCTTGTTTCAAGACTATATTGGATATTTTAATCTATGCTTAATGCTTGTGATTGCTTGATCACCAATTGCATGATTATTAATTTGATTTGAGACCGAGAGGTGATAATTGAATTAGGTCTTGGTTGAAATATTATACAATCATCATAAGATAGAGATATTTATGAGGTTGTATGCATCATTATAAATTTCTAGAGCTTAATGAGTTCCATAGGGTTCACGAGTTATCTCGGAGATGATGTTAACTTATCTAGTGGAATATGCTATTGATGCTTGAGAAAGATCAATATGTAATTTAGAGAAATTTGATGACAATATAAGAAACAAACATTGATTGATTGAATTAGGTGATCTAGGTGAAATTAGTCTAGGTGAACTCGGAAACCCTAGAATCTCTCGACATTGATTTCTCCTTATCTCTCTCTCTCTCTCTCTAGTCCTTGAATTAAATTTCCTAAATTAAACCTCTTCAATTTCATTAATCAAGTAGAATTAGGGTTAGTAATTTTGGTAATTAATAAACTCAATCCTCGTGGGAACGATACTCTCTTATCATTATATTACTTGTTTGCGATAGCGTATACTTGCGTTATATAAATCATAATCAACAGGATCGGAGACTCTCTTCTGGAAGGATAGTTGGTTTAACGGCCGCGCACCTATGTACATCTGGCCGGAGGAATTTCGCTCGACGATGATGAGCCCAATGGTTCGTGCAGCGAGTTAGCACTGCTCTTAATGCATGTTCCTTTCTACTGGAGGGTGATAGTCGTAACTATTGGGAAAGAGTCGGGGATTAGCGTCGGGCGGGGTAGGAGATAAAAAACGTTGGAGGTTGACCGGGAATGGATCCTTCACGGTGAAATCATTTTACAATTTTTATAATTGATGGTGGTATGCGTTGTCCCATTGCAAGTTTCTTCCGGAAAAAGCCGTGCCCGAAGAAGGTTAACTTGTTCAACTGGTTAGCTTGGAAGAATAGGATCCTTACTTTGGAGGTTCTTGCCATTAGGAGCTGCCTACGGCTACATGTGTTATGTGCAACCTGGCGATCGAGACGACGGATCATCTATTCTTACGATGTTCGGTGGCTCGGCAAGTATGGACGTACTTTTGTGAGCCTCCTGCGTCTTCCGGGATTCTCCCGAGTCCCCTGCAGAGATCCGGGGAATTGAGATCTTCGCTAGTGCGAACAATAGGGATGTTGGGATTTTAGTAGCAAAAGCAATTGTGTGGAATATTTGGCTCACTAGAAATGATTGCATCTTTAATGCCAATTGTCCTGCTCCACGCATGCTCTCATTATGAAAAATCGACCATATGTTGATGTCCCTAGTTTTCTTCGCCCACTCGAGGTGCGAGGAAGTGATGGAGGACCATATTGCTTTGATTCGGCAGTAAAGCGGAGACCCTTGGGACCAGTGGTCGGGAGACTGGAGGCGACCCTCCAGAGGAAGATCATTTATTTATTACGAGATAGTCGGATGTTGATGTTGTGTTGAGGATTCATTGCGGATTCTCTCTTTGGTTGTTGGGTTGTTGCTTTGTTGTTTTTTGGGGGGTCTTTGCCATGTCTCGTGGTGTTTTGTAGGAGCTCTCGCTCTTCTTGTATCTTTACTTTCCTTTTAATATATCACGCTGGTTTATCCACTTTTTCAAAAATTAATGCATGTTCAGGAGCAAACCTGAAAAGGTTTATAGTGGCAAAAAAAAAAAGTTAAAATGAGAAAGGTGACCATTAATAAAACATACATCCTTAAGTTACTCATCTCCCTCATAAATGAGATATGTAAAAATTAATTCTGTCATACATTATTAGTTGAGAATTATGTCTTACTCATTTTATTAGGAAAAAAGAATTGAAACATCATACACATAAGATTTATCCCAATAAATTTAAAAATCGTTAGACCAACAATCTTTACAAATCATGGACAATTCAAATAAAAGATATGCATAAACAAGGAATTAATCATTTAATACATCTATGCTCTTATGAGTTAGAGTTTGAATTTTGTCTTTTCAAGAGGTTACAAATATGAAATATCTTACCCATAAGATCCATGTCAATAAGCAAAAAAATTTAGTAGACCTACACCCCAGATGGATCATGAAGGTGCTCATCTTATTTTTTACATCCGGAATTTGGATGCCAATCATCAAGAAATCTATACGTTGACTATAAATTTAAAGAATCATAATTTATATTATAAAAAAAAAATACAACAAGTGGTGGGCATTTAGCAAGAGAGCGGGTCCGATGGCATCCAGCTACAAGAAGCTGTGATATAGTCGAAAAGAATTGAATAAATCATAATTTATGTAAAAAAAACACTAGTACAGCTTGGCATCAAGCCTCAAGGAGTTGGGATGCATTTTAAAAAAATTATAATAAACAAAAATTTATATTAAAAAAAAACACAGAATCGTTAAGGTCGACGAGTTTGATAGTGGTATCCCAGCTGTAATGAGCTGGGAAGTATTAGAAAAAAATAAAAAATTGAATAACCTATAATTTCTATTTTTATATTAATAAAATAATTTTAATATTTAATATTTTAAAATTTAAAAAAAAAGATTAATATTAGTTTAGTTTTTCTATGATCCATCAAACCCGGAAATGCTTCGTTCACTTCATTGGGAGGTGGTTGATAAAAAAAAGTCAATGGGCTTTGACGAAACAATCACGGACTTTCTAACCCGCAGGACATAACATAGAGTCTATGTAGTATTGAGACATGAGGCTATTAGTTCAGGGGCATGCATAAAAGAGTTTATACTTCAATCATATGTAGCATCATTTTATGTGAGTTAAAAATAAAAATATTTTAAGTAAAAAATTCAGTGTGTTAGAGTAATGTATCTTATATATAATATATATATATAAACTTTTTATTTATCTGTTCGTATATATTTTTCTATTTATTAAGTTGTTGCCTAATGAATCATTGCTTGTTAGATTATCTTACATGGCATCAATTGTTGCGTGTGAGGAAGCGCGGAACTAGTGTGGCAATTCGTCGAATACTTGGTGTGCAATATCACAATATTTAGCAATCACACAATGAATGGGCAATGCAAGAATAACATACAACCAATCTCACAAGAATAAAGTAAGAGACACCAATTTAACGTGGTTCGGCTAAGAGCAAGCTTACATCCACGGGAAAACAATGCTTCACTATATTATGGGGATAACAAGAGTACAAGAGTATAAAAAATAGGCATATAACCACAAGAGGATTACCAAGCTCTAAGAACTAGCCTTACCTCAAAAACAAGGGTCTTACCTTGCTTTAATGAGATCAAGCAAGAACAAGAGCTCTCCTCTACACCACTCTTTTCACTCTCCAAATACAAGAGAACTCACCCTCTCTATCCTTCTCTCTTTTTTCCTCATTCTCACAACACCCAACAAACATAACCCTATATAAACAATAGAGCAATCTAGACCGTTAGATTAAAAGAGATCAAGATTTGGCTTCATCCTAAGGATATCAAGCCAATATTTAACAATTAGGTTGTTGCCTAATGAATCATTGCTTGTCAGATTATCTTACATGGCATTAGACGCCAGGCGACGATGTTGCCACATTCTCGCCAGACTTCAATCCTGATTGTTATAGGTTTAAGAATTTGCCAACTTTCGTCATCTCTTTGTTGTATTTTCGTCGATATGTTCTTTTTCTCTGGACTTCCATTCGGATCATCGTAGATCCGTGTTTCTTTGATTTTTTTCGCCGGATTGCGGCCTTCGCCCACTACCCCGCCACTCAGCTACTACTATTTACCGGTTTTGTCTTCGCCTGACCCGGCTCGCTTTCTTCACCGTTTTACCGATTTTTTGCCTCCACGACTGTCTCACCCACAACAACAACAACAATATTCTCAAAAAAAAAAAAATCATTGGTTGCTTCCCCTACCCGGCCACTGCCCCCCCTTCTCCCTCCCTTCCTAGTGCAACTCCCACTCCCGACCGGAGCAACCTCCCGATCCATGCGCCTCAATCTCTCTTTTCTCCCATGCAACCAGCCATATTTGTTGAAGATCAACTGGTTTGAAAATATCTGCAGAGTGAAAAATATCTTTGATAAAATCAGGAAGAAGAGCAAGTGATTTTCAATGGTTTTGCTGCATCACCATTCATTGAAAAAACTGGGAAGTAAGAGATAAAGAGAGTTCACACACCTCTCTAATACATAAAACCATACTTTTCAAAAATAACAATAACTTAGCATCTTGGGTAGAGTTCCAAGACACAGACAATCTCTGAGTGCACCAGAGAGCTAATCTAGGATATCTAAAACATACTATGAAGCGACATAACACTACAGAATAAATAAACTTCTTCACCTATTGATCAGTAGATCTTCTAGCTCATTCATTGGTTGTAAATAGCATAGGATTTCCTCTCCACTACACTGGTCAACACACCAAGTGTGAGGTCAAAGTTCATTTTTCATTTGATCTCCGCTGATCAATTCTCCTTCTTTGTTGCTTCTTCAATCAACTTGCAACAATATTTGCTCCCCCGAGCAGCATCGCCATCTCGTAGCTCCCTCATCCCCGTGCTGACGACAAGATCCGGTATCCCAGTGCAAGGAGAAACGCAGCCTCTTCTCACACATCTGTGGCAAGATCTGCCGCTCCCATCCGTGAGAAGCATTAGCGCCACAGCAAGTGGTGGCGTCATTGTTTTCAGCCGGTGCTGAAGTAGCTGGAGCCTGCAACAAGACCAAGCTTGCTTAGGGATAAGCTGGTAGATATAACTTAGTTGATGTCATTATTTGCATGATGGTGACCCTTCCATTATTTGGCCAACCAAGCTTGCTTTGCATGTGATGTTATCGAAGTGATAGTGACTCATTTCTTAATAAAAATAAATAAATAAATAAAAGTGGCAAATAAAGTGGTAGCTAGACAAAACATATCTACAGTATTTTGTATAGTACTTTCACAGTATCTCCTGTAGTAATTGATTAAAAATAATTAAAAATATGGCCTCTTTTAATCTTCTCCATGATCTTTTGTCATGTGTCGTTATTGCAAGCATTCTGGACATATGAAACGTCAATATCTTAAGCTTAAGCAATGACAGGAGTAGCAGTCTCGCCCTCTGCCTTCTTCTTCTGTTATCTCTCTATCCTCCCATCCTGTCTCAATCTTAGCTCCTGATTTTCTTGTTGATTTACTTTCTCAAGTTGCTCAGCTTACTGAGTATATCTATTCTATACAGCGTGTTATGTAATCCAGTACTTCCTCGGTTATGTCTATTATCTCTGGTATATTTTCCTCTATTATGTCTGCTATCTTTGGTATGTCTTTCTACTCCTAGATTTTAGGCTTTGGTACCACTCATCATATGATTGTAGATGCCTCTATCCTAGTTTCTATCTTTAGCCCTTCCCCATTTTTCAGTGTTCGCACTGTTGATGGGAGCATTCACCTTGTCATATAGTGCCATCATATTCAGTCCACTTCATTTGATATTCCCGGTGTTCATCGTGTTCCTGACTTAGCTCTAAATCTTATCTTGATTAGCCAGCTCACTGATCATAGTCTCACACTTACCTTTTCTTGTTTTGCTTGTTCTGTGCAGGATCATCTTACAGGCCAGAGGTTGGGATCGGGCCATCTTCACTGAGACCATCTTCATCTTCCCGCTCCTTAACATCTGCAATTGTTGCATCTGTGTGTTCTCTCGATTATTGGCATAGTCATCTCGGTCACCTTTCTAGTGCTTGCCTAAAACTGTTAACTATTTCAGGTAGTCTTGGTTCTGTTTTTACTACTTTACATCTATGTATGGGTTGTCAGTTAGCTAAGCACACAGTTATTCCCTCCTCATCACATGAATCTCTTTTAGAATCTCCTTTTGACCTTGTTCACTCTGATGTATGGGGCACATCCCCACTCTCATCTCTTGGTGGTTTCTCCTACTATATCAGCTTTATTGGCGATTTCTCTCATTATACCTGGTTTTTCCTGTTGCGTTCTCAATCTGAAGTTTTGCCATTTATTCTCAATTTGCACTAATGGTATATACTTAGCTCGGAAAACACATTAAGGTCTTTTCGAGAGTTACTCTCTACTCATGACACTCTAGCTCAACAATCATGTCCTCACGCACTTGCTCAAAATGGTGTTGTTGAGCACAAGTATCGTCATATCTTGGAAACTGCTCGTGCCCTTCTCTTTTCCTCTACTGTCCCTCAAACATTTTGGCTGAGGCTATTTTAACCTCAGTTTGTCTCATCAATAGAACTCCTTCCACCACTTTTTCTGGTGTCACTCCTTATGAGCATCTTTACTCTCAAACTTTCTCTTATGGTCACCTTTGCACTTTTGGTTGTACTTGTTTTGTCCTTTTGCCCGCTGTTGAGTGAACCAAACTCTCTCCTTGTTCCACCATGTGCATTTTTCTAGGCTATAGCTCTGAACACAAGGGCTATCACTGCTATGATCCTCTATCTCACTGTTTTCATATTTCCCATCACGTAAACTTTCTTGAAGACACACCTTACTTTTTTCATCTTCTCCGAATCTTTTTTATTTTCTTCAGTCTTCCTCCAGTGTGTTATTTTCCCTCCATTCAATAATTATTCAGGGTTCTATTGTCACTACCAATTTTGTGCCCCTCTCGCAGTCTCCACTAACATTCTTCTATTCCTCCATCCTCTAGGTACATTGATGGTTTTGGTGATTCACCTTCTCTCCCCGCTTGCTCACCCTGTCCTGAAGATGCTCCTGATGCCTCCCGTCATTACCTAGCCCGTATTTGCCATCCTCCTACCTGGCATGACCTTTCTCTCTCCTCTACTTAGTCCCAAGAGTTCCAGGTTTTTCTTGTTATTGTTCACTCCCATTTCGAGCTGCAGTCTTATTGTGAAGCTGTATGTCATCCCCATTGGCAGCAGGCTATCACAGAGGAACTCGATGCCCTTCAGCGCATGTAGACATGGGAGTTTGTTCCACTTTCTTTTGGTGTTACTCCTATCAGTTGTTGGTGGGTCTATCGAGTCAAGACCCGAGCTGATGGTAGCATTGAGCACGTGTTTGGTTTGGAAGTGAATGATCGAAATGATGGAAGCTTGAAAACACCACTTTGGTGGAAGTGTGGAGTTCAGTTGGAGGTCTCTACTTCCATGTGTTTGGTTGAGAGGGAATTGTCACATCAGTCACCACTTCAGGTGTTTGGATGGTGAAAGTGAAAATCTGAAAAAGGTGACTTCAATAGTTCCTTGTGTTTGGTAACACCGAAGTGGGGTTATGATTGATCACCACTTCGAGTAGAGAGTGAGGTTACTCCATATATATTAGAGAGGTTATAAATGCTTTAAAAAAATGTAATGTTGTTTACTAACATATATTTATGTTAATTAATTATTTGCAAAACACTATATTTTTTATAATAATAAATGAAAATTAAAATTCACCCCTTAAATTTTAAATTAGGTTTTAAATGGTTTATCAATAAAACAACTATTACACAAATTGGGTTAATTTTAACTTTGCAAATTTTAATTGAGTTAATTTTATTTCTTTTCCTTAACCCCAAAACTAAGGCAGGTATAAGGTTTCTACTTAGGACTCAGGTTTTTTTTTTTTCTTTTTTGACAATTTGGTCTTGGAAGGGTTTTATTGTATATTGATAAATCTTGAGTAGATCTCTGTTTTCTGTTTTCTTTACCCTTTTTTTTATGTTATTTCTATTATATTTTTTTAATATAATTGAAAAACCAAGAATTTATATATAAAAAACAAACTTTTTTATCACCTATTTTGTAATATAATTGGATACAATTAAACATCCATAAAAATTTATATTGTAAACAAGATCAACATTCACCACCCAATACGCAAATATAAATTTAATGTTAAGAAGAAACATGCCAGAATCTGCAAAGTACTTCACAATGAATATACATCACTCTAATAAAAGGCCATTGCTAAGCAAATACATCACATTGACATGGTTTAACAGCATTTCCGAAATATAGTGAACTGCAAATTAATAGTACCATAAACATAGCTAAGCAAATACAATTTTATTAGACAATATCATTATTAAATATGTCCATTGCTTCTTAAAGCTCATTTCTTTGGCAATGAACAAGCCCCACCTCTGTTCACCGTTTGAGCTTCTCTTCAACTTAGCTCGTCATCCATCAACAATATCATCATAATATTCTTGTATTAGAGCGAGAAACATTATTTATAGTGTAAAGGAAGGGGAGGAGAGAACTTCAATAAACTATAACAGAAATTATGAACATATGAGCTTAATTGTGATGAAGTCACAAAGAATACAATGCATTCAAATCCAGATAGATTAGAACCTGATCTGTTCATTCTTCAGCAACAACCTCATGAAAAGCATCCTCGAGCATCTGAAACCATGGGGAAAAAAGACAAGTTATCTTTGTTAAAAGAGGAGTATCACTGTATCAGTACTAAGAGATGTGAATAGTGGGAAAAGTAATGATGTTTATACCAGACAGTTCTATCGAGATTGACTATATGAATAATTTAGAAGACTATTAATGATATTAATTGATATGATACCTTTTTGTAAGTTTCAACATCATGCAGATCATATCCTTTTTGTTTGATGTATTCTTGGCATGGCTCAGGTAGTAGCAAAAGTGACAATTAAGCACATTCATTGGCACATGTTCTATTTGTAAAAACAACCGAAGGGACCAAAAGCTAAATAAGGTGCCTGCAATGATGGCATTCTGTGCCTCCTGGTTGCCTCACCACACTTGTATAAATCAGTTAAAAGCAAATAATCTGATGGAAAATCGATTAAAGCCTCAAAATAAAGTAATACAAAAACCATACAAATACTAACTTGATAGACATCTTTTAAAAATATATGTACATACATTCAGACAATTGAAACAATGTATAAGAACACCAATTTAATGCTATCTTGGTATTCAAGAAAATCAAATACGCAATGGCTGCAAAAGATTGGCATCGAAGTGCCCCTCATTTTGCACCTCTAGTGCTCCAATTTGGACTTTGGTGTCATATTACAGAACTGTGCCGCAGTGCAATGTCATAAATTGCCTTTCATCATTGCCATCCTATCCTAACTTGAAATCCAAACAAAAAAAAAAAGAAGAAAGAAAGCCATGTTAGTGACAAACACACATATATCCAAACCATCCAAAGTAACATAAGGATAAGTAGGTCCAGATAGACATACACATGTGAACAACTTCATGAACGACACAGGCACATGACAACATGAAAAGCAGAAAGCTAAAACAAAGGAAATGCATGAACGAATGCAACCATAGCAAGGTGTCCCATGCTAGGTCCATCCATCACAAAACATGAGGCGGTCATGATGCATGAAATGCAGAAACATGCAATATAATAAGTCAGGTGAGGCCGAGGAGTTAAGTATGCATGATAGGTGCTAATTTAATCCATCCTGGATGGATAATTTTCAATCCAATCCTTCCTGAGTTCCATCTCCCTCACTATGAATCCTCTAGCCTCAATTTCACAAAGCTGCAGATAGTTCAAGGCCTCAACAAGTTCCTTCTTATCAAAACCATCAACCTCTATAACCTTTGCATACAAGGTCTCTGTCCAGTGGGTGGGGTTTTTAATGGTAGATGCCATTTCTCCCACCACAACAATGAGATTACCCATTATTGAAAGGTTCTTTGAACCCCTACTTGAGCATTAGGACCTTGGGTAGAGGATGTGGAGGGGTTGCTAACAACTGGTGGGCCAGAGTTTGCATTAGCATCATCATCACTTGGGTGATCTACTGGGTTTCGTCAAAGTTGTCCATATTATTACCTTTGTGTTTTGATTTATCCCCGAAGTCAGTGAACAGAGAAGTTGCATACTAGCTTGTTGTATTGTCCTCACCATATATAAGCCTCAGTTCTTCTTAATGTTCAATTGGTTTGTTTATAAAAGGCTTGGCTGCAAGGTGAGCCTATATTATAGTGATATTGACAAGAAATTACACATGTTCCTATACATGCCAACGTCGTGCTATTATTATCATGCAAGTTGAACCATTTTACCTCGATGTAAGTCAAAGAAACCATGGGATCAAGGGTGGTGGTCTTCGTGGCATCATCCCAACTTGCACCACTGAGATCTCTCACCTTATTTATCTCAACGTATCATGATTTTAATGTTCGATAATGGTTTTCAACGTTCTTAACAATGAACTCAGTCTTGAACCTAGAATTGATGGTGATAGCAGCAAAGCCAAATGCTGCTTTTTTAAATGATTTGTCACATTTCAACCCTTTTCTCACTTGGTCCACAAGAAGTGGAATAAAATCCTGTCGTATTCAGCCTTCCATCTCTTATTAGGAGTCCCACACTTGCTGCCAGATGCCTTCGATGAGGATTTCTCATTTGCACGCTCGAGGCCCTCCATAACTCATGGAATTCTAATGAAGAAAATCTTATTTATGTAAGATAATTGCATCTAGCTATTTGATGGAAAATGCAGCAGTTGCACAATCATATCCAAAAGGTTAAGCATTGACACAAAACAAACCATGAGATACCAAAATAAACACAAAAAACATGAAAGAATACATCAATTTCAGAAATGCAATTCTAATTAAATGAAGATAATAGTGAATAAAACATGTGGATTATTTCAACCTAAATAGGCGAATATATGAATATCTTCATTTAGAAGAACATATAAAAGCAAAACAATATTGGAACTGTAAATATAATTCACAAAAATCACATGAACATATGAGATGAACATTTATAATGAAAATCCTTGAAATCATGCACATATTCATATATGCATTTATATATGTGAAAATTATACAATGGAAAAAAAAGAGTGGAGCTTTGTTCAATCATAGGACATGCTAGAAATCATACAACTTAAAGAAAGTGATTCAGCTATATTGAAAACCCCCGTAATTCATGCATCTATTCGGTTCTAAATTAATAATTGTGAGAATAATCAATGGAAAACAACATGTGAGGCCTTCCAAATATGTATACCATGCAGGGCATACATGTAAGATGAACATTTATAATGAAAATCCCTAAAAGCATGCTCATATTCATATATGCATTTATATATGTCAAGCTTTTTACTATCACAGGGCAATATAGAAATCACACAACTACATAAATCATACAACTTGAATAACAAATGCATCACTTAAAATGGAAACATGTAGAACATGCATTTATTCATTTCTGAATTAATAACCATGCATTTATAATGTAAATCCTTGAATTCATGCAAAAAACAACAACCGGATCTTCATTGGGAATCAACAAGTGGATAAATTCAAATTGACATATGTTATATATAATAAATCATACGAGTTAAACAACAAGTGGATTAGGTAAATGGCAAACCATCAAAATCATGTATCTATACAGATATGCATTTGAAGTATGTTAGAATCAACAATGAAAAAACAAGTGGAGTTTCAACTTCACTTAACATACAATAAATAATATGCCTTAAACAACAGGTAGAATAAAGATAAACCCATGCATGAACAAGTGAATCATGGACGTAGGGAAAGACATATCATTACAACTAATGAGCAACATTTCAATAATATAGTCTAGCCATCCTAGTAAAAAATTTAAACACATGCAAAAAACAAGTCATGCAAAAAATAAGTATGCAACAATAAAGATAGTCTTAGTAATAAGTTAACAAAACTACGAGTAATAGTTTCACACAAAGCCGTTGTATTGACTCCACATGTCATTTGAGATTTTCTCTCTAAGTTCAATCCATTATTGATTTTCTTCACGCTATTCTCATTGTGATCAGGGCTACGATGACATGATTTGGTCATCATGGTGTGTGATTCCTTCATGCAAGAGCATGTCGTTTAGGTCGACAACTACTATGTAGTTATGCAATATGTAACATGCAAGAACTAGCTTAACCTATGTCCTGAATGGAAAGAACGGATGTGATGTAAGAAGTTTGAAACGATTCTTCAAGATTGCGAAAGCGCGTTCCACTCGAGACCGTAACATTGAGTGTCAAAGGTTGAATAATTCCTTTGGGTTTGTTGGTGGCCTTCCACTATGCTCTTTTAAGTGGTACCTAACATCTCGATAAGGCGCTATGAACCCTTGCATAATGGTATAACTAGCGTTTACAAGATAATATTTCCCTACAATAATGGCATCCGTCAAGTGTACTTTATTGTAATATTTTAATTGATAAAATAAAAGGATTTCTCACATTCTATCATTTTTATTCCTTCTGGTTGTGGTCTCGATAGTGCATCTTTTAGGATAGTGAAGTCATTCGCTGATCCTTCCCAACCCAACAACACGTAGGTGAACTACAAGTCAAGGTTCACCATAGCTAAGACATTCTGGGTTGGGACTTTTCGACTACGAAACCGGGGTAGTTCTTAAGGGGGGACGGATACATCAATATGCGTACAGTCTAACAAACCTAGACAATCCTACATGACAACAGTATATGATGGAACAAAGAATGATTTAAGGGGAAATTATTAAATTTTTGTTATATGTCCAATAAACTTACTTTGAAAAATGGATACCAATTCGGGTTACTCTCAATTTCCTAGTGACAACTGCTGCTAGGGGAGTGAATAAAATCATCTAGAATGGCACAAATAGCTTTGAGTACACTATTAAAATATCGACTAATCATTTCCCCGAACAAACAAACTCAATTCTCATAGTCCTATTCTTGGTATTGTGACCGACAATATACAAGAACATGGATAATTGTTCCTCAACCGATATATGCCACGTGCCTACAAAGAGGTGCTTGTCAAGCATGATCGATGTAAGATGCATAAAAGGCCCTACATGCATCCTAAGATGGCTCATGCAATAGTCGTAACCACTCCTTAAAACACGTTCCATATGTTTTTTCTTAGTTAGGTCTCAAAACATGGATGGTTCCTTACTTCCCCCTCCCCTAGAGACATGCATTTCCTCAAAAAGGCAGGCAACAACCACAACAATTGTAGTGAACGCCGCAACCAATGGCCTCGCATGGTCATTAACAGTCAAGCTATCCATCTATATAATTAATGATAACGTTATTGATTTCAATCACTCATGAACTGCTAGCTACTAGCTTAGTTTACCTATATGGACATAGATGTCTACAGAATGCACAACCCTATCAAATATATTTTTTTTCTAAAGGCTACAATAGAAAAAAGAAGATGATACATTCCAAGTAACAATACCAACTACAAATTAATACATTTAGAAAAAACCTACAAACAAGGGCAATGCAACACAATTTAAATAAATAAATAAGAGAAATAATAAATTCAGAAAAAATAACCTGCAAATAATTATCATGGTATTTAGACAAATAAACAAGAAGAAAATAAATACGGAAACAATATGGGTATAGAACACCGCAACACATTTCAAAATAAATGGAATGTAAAGATCATGGCATCATGAAATGGAACAACAAAATAGTAATCAGTTCATGAAGGAATGAAAAAAAAACAAATTTATCAAAAGCAATAACAAATTCAGCTTGTTTAGAATGGGAAAACAAAAATAAAATAAATATGAAAACCATGTTGATAAAGAGCAATGAAACACAATTTAAATAAATGAAGGACAGTATGAGACTTAAAGAATCAGACAAATGAAAATGGAATTCTGTTCATGAGGAAGTCAAAGGAAATAATAAATTCAGGAAAAAGAACCTGCAAATATGCATCATGGCATTCAAACAAATAAACAAGAACAAAATAAATATGGAAACAATATGGGTACAGAACACCGCAACACATTTTAAAATAAATGGAATGTAAAGATCATGGCATCATGAAAAGGAACAACAATGGTAATTAGTTCACAAAGGAATGAAAAGAAAAAACAAATTTATCAAAAGCAATAACAAATTAATGGTGTTTAGAATGGGAAAACAAAAAGAAAATAATTATGGAAACCATATTGATATAGAGCAATGCAACACAATTTAAATAAATGAATTACAGTACGAGACTTAAAGAATAAGACAAATGAAAATGGAATTATGTTCATGAGGAAGTCAAAAGGAAATAATAAATTCAGAAGAAAAAAAACCTGCAAAAAAGCATTATGGTATTCAGACAAATAAACAATAACAAAATAAATATGGGAAAAATATTTCTATAAGAAAAAAACAACAATATAAATCAGATAAAAAGGTATGCAAGGAAAAAACCAAGTAGATAAGTAATAACCAAAGCTTGAGGATAACCATCACCATCAAAGTAAAGAAAAAACCAAATAAGAGTAGCTTACACCTGTTCACATGATGAACAAAACTTAGGTAAAAAAATTAACAACATTTAAACAGTTAAACCATGCTATGATTTGATCAAGAAAAAAAACACAAAAATGAAAGTACATGCTTTGAAGATCTACAAGAAAATAAGAGAGGTAAAAACTGAAACAAATTACATACTATAAAAATATGCCGAGAAATAAATCATATATAAAAAACATGGAAAAATACATGCTTTGAAGATATGCACGAAAATATAAGAATAAATCTAAGGAAAATATTTCATTATATGAAGATCCACAGAAAAATAAATCAAAATAAGAAAAAAAAAACCCTAAATTAAATGAAGATCTACATTGAAAATTGATGATATGAAAATCTCCTCATAGCCGGAAAAAATAAATAAATAAATAAGACATGCTTGTAGATCTGCAAAGAAACACGAGATTGGGAAGAAAGCAACCTATGAAAAACAATAGACACGTTCAAATCGTAGACATTAGGCCTGTGAAAAGCAGAACGAAACCACAAAAGGGAAAAATAAAAAACAATAGACAAGATTCAAGTAACGGCAACCAAAAGGAACAAAAAAACATAAAAAGCATCCCAAAGATCATTGTTCAAATCCATTTTGAAGGAGAGATGTCTACCAATGCAGATCTAAAGGGATGGCGAACAAAAATAGGGAAGCAGTCGAGAGAGGGATGATTGGGCAAAGTAGACGGCTACAGAGAGACTGGGATGCTTGGGTGAAGATAGAGACGGGGATAGAGAAGAGATCGGGATGACAAGAGGTGGAGGGATAAATCGATACCCTAGCACGAGAAGCCCGAAAGTACATTGGGAAATGGGAAAGATCGGGGGTGATCCCAAGCCAAGCATGTGACACCATCTGATGGAACTCAAATGCCTAAATCCCATGTTAGGGTTTTTATTCCGAAGTTAAAAGAGGGAAGTGGCTGGTTTTGGAAGTTATCAAATCATAACTCCGGTCTCCAGTTCGGTGAACCAAACACAAAGAAGTGGTGCGGAACTCACTGTTTCAACCACTTCAGCCTCTACTTCGGCGAACCAAACACATCCTCAGAAGTATGGCATTGACTATGAGGAGACATTTGCTCTTGTGGCCAAGTTGACTCTTGTTCGTTTTCTTTTAACTATTGCAGCCGCTCATCACTGGCCACTTCATCAGTTAGATGTGAAAAATGCCTTCTTACATGGGGATCTTTCTAAAGATATTTATATGACTCCTCCTTCTGGTTTCTCTCATCCTTCTTAATATGTCTATCATCTTTGTTGGGTTATTTATGAACTCAAATAAGCTCCTCGTGCCTGGTTGGAGTGTTCTCATAGTGTGGTTCTTGCTCTTGGTTTCATCGCGAGCTCTCATGATTATGCCCTTTTCACTCGGCGGACTCCTTGAGGCCTCACTATTCTTCTTCTTTATGTTGATGATATGGTTATTTCTGGTGATGATGTTGATACTATTCTTTCTATGAAACAACGGTTACACCCCGAGTTTCAGATGAAAGACCTTGGACCTCTTCATTACTTTCTGGGTCTTGAGGTCACTTATTCTCATCGAGTTTCCCTAGTGTCTCAACAGAAGTACATTTATGATATTTTTCGATGAGCTAGCATCACTAATCTCCGCATTGCCTCCACTTTTATTGAGTTGCATCATCATCTCTCCTCTTCTGATGGTGAGCTGTTGACTGATCCTATCCTCTATCGAGCACTTGTGGGTGCTCTTGTTTATTTGACCATCACTTGGCCCGATATTGAGTATGCTATTTGTGTTCTTAGCCAGTTTGTTAGTGATCCCCAATCGACTCATTATGCTGCATTTCTACGAGTTTTTCATTACCTCTGTGGTATTATCACTCGATCTCTACTTTTTTCTGCCACGTTCTCGCTTGAGTTGCGTGCATACTGCAATGCTGATTGGGCAGGTGATGCTATTGATTAGAGATCTACTACTAGTTTCTGCATTTACTTTGGAAATTCACTTATCTACTGGAAAAGCAAGAAATAATCCACTGTAGCACTTTCCATTGCTAAGGCTGAGTATGGTGCTATATCCTTCACTTCTAAGGAAGTTATTTGGTTACGTCAGATTTTGATGAACTTTGGTGTCTCCATATCTGGCCCCACTCTTATCTATTATGATAACTAAACTGCCATCAAAATTGCTGCCAATCCTATGTTTCATAAGTGAACAAAGCATGTTGTGGTCTCTCTTCACTTTGTTCGTTATCATTATTTTGGTGGTAGTATTCTTCTTCCCTATATTGCCTCTACACAACAGCTTGCTGATTTTTTTTACAAAGGCACATACTTTAGCTCGATTTTAGTTCCTAATTGACAAACTCTCGGTTTACAGTCCACCATGAGTTTGAGGGGTGTGTTAGAGTAATATACCTTATGTATAATGTATATGCATATATATACCTTGTATCTTCCTATTCATACATTGTCTTACATACTCTTGTATTTATTTATAGGGTTGTTTTCCCTAATGAATCATTGCTTCTTCTCACATTATCTTACACGGTGCTAGATAAAAAAAATCATTAGCAAGTCTTGTTTGAAATACTTTCATAATCTCATTCATCAAATTATAATAAATAAATAAATTAATAATCAATAAATAATTAAAATTAAAAAATAAAGTAAACAAAGTAATATATAATAATAACACTAAATCACATTGGATTTATCTCATCACATTTATTAATTAATTATAATAACATTACAAATTATCTCGTGTGTAGTGGTGAGTGTTCGAATCTTACGAGTGATGTTGAAACCCACACTCATACGTTATATATAATTAAGACACCCACACTTACACACAATAGAGATAGGCATTTGTTTCTTTTTTCAATATATATAATTGAATAGTTCATATTGATTTTTTTTTTATAAAATAGATAAATTATTAGTTTTAATTATTATTGTGAAAAAGAGTTTATTTCTCAATTTTTTATTTAGCACGAGAAAAAATTACTATTCTTAAAACATAAAAGTAGTGTTTTTAAAGTTTAATTATTAATCATTCAAGACAAAGGAATGAAGAAAAGGACGAGCTCATGGTTTGATGGAAGGGGTGCTTCCATATAGAAGGCATATAAAACAGCCCCGCATGCATGGTGCATGGGGTACTCTAAGACTCATCCTACGATTCCCTTAAAAGTTGGATTCTTGGAGTTCACTTTGCATTTATTATCTTGTTTAGGCCTGACATGCACATTGCCATGTGACCTTCCTTGTGACATATGTTATCCTATATATATATATATATATATATATATATATATATATATATATATATATATATGAGTTAATGTAATTATTAGAAAGGTGGTAGGAAAATTTGGACATATAGAACTTTTCTAAAAAACACTTATTGTGATATTTTTAAAACAACATTTTTGGCAAATGTCACGGCAAACCAATAAAATGACTTTTAAGCGATAATTAATTGTCATAAGTGTTGGTATGCTTTTATTTATTCCTACATTTATAATGACATTTCTACTTATAGTCACAAAAGATTTTTTATTTTTACGATATTTTTGAAGATTTTAGCGACATTGAAAGAAATGTCGAGACAATATTATTTGTTAAGACGCTGTTATGACCTCATGTAACAAATGTCGATAATCCAATATGACTTTAATTGCATCAATTTATTATGATATATTTGAAAACACAATTTTAAGTTAGGATATGTATCTATCTATATTCAAAAAATATGAACGATAATTTAAAATTGAAAAAAGTGGTTTTTAAGGGAAAATAAAAGCATCAATATTTTAAGTTTCAAGAGTGCCAAAAATTAAGCGTTAGCTATGAATGTCAAAAACCTATGCGACTTTATAGATTCATGATCATATATAAGACAAGAAAAGTCCACGATAGTGCAAAAAGGCCAAAAATAAAGTTTTTTGTCGGAGATAAAGTAAGTATCTTGATATTTCATAATATTTTTTTACCATTGTTTTTCTTGCAATATTATTTAAATATTTAACTTGTTATTCATTATGGTAAATGATTGATAGATGATTAATTTTTTAATTAGTTTTTGTTATGAAAAACAAGTATGATAAATTAATTAATCTAATTCTAGGGTTTGAGAATATTTTTAAAAAGAGAAAGAAGATTGAATTTAATTGGGATGAGATCTCCAAAACATCTCTTTTTTGTTGAAAATTAAAATATGTTTTGTTTTTTCTCTTGCTGAGCAAGTGATGATGGGGTGGTTATCACATGGATGTGAGGCTTCAATCCTTGAAATTGCCATTTAGTTTATTTTATTTAATCCTAGTTTTGCTGAAGTTTTACAATTTGTCCCCTTCTTTTTATTTTTTATAGGGCTCTTACTATACTTACGAGGGCACACATATAGTTTTGGTGATGTTTTACAATTTGTCCCTTATATAATTTTTATTTCTTATAGTGTTCTTGTTACAATTATGGCTCACACATAGCTTTGTTGAAGTTTTATATTTCATCCTTTTATTCCAAGTTAAATTATTTAAAGGTTCTTATTATGGTTATGACACACACATACATAAACTAAGATAAATTATATATTCTCCTTCAATATAAAAATAGCTTATCTGTATTCTTTTTTATGCAAATTATATATGCTCCACATGGTTTTATTTTTTATTTGTATTTCAAATTTGTATAATTGATTCTAAAATATCATATATGTTTACTTTTAATTTAACTTTTATTGTTATATTACCTTTATCTTATTAAATGTAAAAAGTTTTGTAGGCGGGAGATGCTACAAGTAGTCCTCGTTCTCAATTAGTCACTCAATTTCATTTTAGTAATAATGATCTAGTACAATTTTTATAATATCATCTTATTATATTTTTAAATTATTAAAATTATAAATTGTATTATTTATTTATCTTTTTTTTTCTTTCTAATTGATTTAGATAGACCCTGACGTATTTGTTTATTTTATTTTGCAGATAAGAGATCACTATGATAAATTTAAACCCAATTCTACGGATTGAAACCTTAGCTTTATTATAAAAGTTATTTTTTTAAAGATTTGTAGATCATTTTGACATTGTTTTAATTATTTTTAAATTTTTAAAATTATAAATTATATTATTTATTTATCTTTTTTTTTATTAATTGATTTAGATAGACACTAATGTATTTATTTTATTTTGCAGATAAGAGATCATCATAACAAATTTAAAGGCATGCAATTATACGGATTGAAGCCTTAGCTTTATTATAATGTTTGAAAGTTATTTTTTAAATATTTGTAGATAATGTTGACATTATTTTAATTAGTGTTTTAATGATACATTTGATTTTTAAATTTTTGATGAATAGTTTTTATTAATATTTTGTTAAATTATGCAAATTAATTTTATAGAATTTAAATTATATCTCATATTTTATTTAATTTAATCATATATAAATATTGTTTAAATTAATATTGTGAAAAATTATACAATATCCTTATACCAACATTTATAAATGACACTTAATTTTAAAATTAGCTAAGATTAATAACTTTTACTAACATTTACAAATATCGAATTAAATTGGTATTCATATATAATTGATATTTTATTAAACCAATGTTTACAAAAGTCGATATAAGTAATTTAAGAGACATTTAACAAATGTTATTATATAACCTCTATAACAACAATTATAAATATTGCAATAATTCAAAATTAATGTGATAAAAACTTGTGGCAACATCTACAAATGTTGTAAAAATAGTGTTGCTTAAGCCCATATATCAAATGTTGGAATAAAATCCTATGACTATTTACAAAATGTTGGGAAAATATCAAAATAAATGTTGGAATATATAAGTCAGAAGTTTCTTGAAAATGTCACTAATAAAATATACCACTCGTGTAATTATGACATATAATCACGTTGTTACAAAAAGTCGAGTATGAGAGTTGATTCGATGATTTTTGTTATTTTACAACACATGTCAAACATCACAAAAATCCTATTTTGTTGTAGTGATGCATGGTGCATGGGGTACTCTAAGACTCATCCTACGATTCCCTTAAAAATTGGATTCTTGGAGTTCACTTTGCATTTATTATCTTGTTTAGGCCTGACATGCACATTGCCATGTGACCTTCCTTGTGACATATGTTATCCTATATATATATATATATATATGAGTTAATGTTTTTTAATTATTAGAAAGGTGGTAGGAAAATTTGGACATATAGAACTTTTCTATAATGAAGTATGAAGACTTTGTCTTAGGGCATGGGCCAGTCAATATATAAGGAGAGAAAGTGGACTGGTGGGGATATTTTTTGGGAAACCTTGGTAGTGGCCTTGTTCTTCACAAGGAGGTGGGTTCTTCTTCTTCTGAAGAAAGAGAGGGAAGTTGTGTCTTGTTGTGTTTTGTATGTGGTGTGTGGATGTGTTCTCCCTCGGAGTGTATGCATGTTATCCTAGAGAAAGTGTGTGGAAAGTGTTGTATTTTGTAAGGTTATCGGCCTAGTGGCCGCTAATCTAGTGTAATCTGTAACCACCTTATTGAAATATAAGTAATAGGGCCGTGAAAGGCTCTTGGAGGGTGTTGATTGTGTCGTGGTGTGTGTCGAGAGTTCTTGCATCTATTACAATGATCCTAATATATTATTTTATGTACAATATATTTATATTGTCCTGCTTGTTAACCCGACTTACATTATAAATCTGTGGGGTCGTTAAACCACCTTAGCTAATGCATCTTTTTGCCTACAAGTCTCTTTGCCCTTCAGTGGAGCGCTTGTAGTGTATTTGTTATATATATATATGTATAGTTATCTTAATTAACAATTAAAGTGAACTTATTATTATTAACTGTAAGTCGGTTACAAAGATTTTTAAAGAGTTTTATGTAATTAACAAGAAAAAACATGGAGTTTATTGTAAACTCAAAAAATTTTATAGAGGTCAACGTAAAACAATTATATTTGTTGTTTTTTTAATTAAAGATGTCTATAAAAATGAGAAATTATATATATATATATATATATATATATATATATATATATATTGAAAAGGTATATATATATCCCTATAAAAAGTAATATTTGCTTATATGCCCTTATAAATCATTGTTATTTGCTTACCTATATCTCATACCAAAAGTCAATAAAAAAATGTTCTAAGAAAATTGAATAATTATTTACCTCATTTTTTCATCTTCAGAAATGAAGAAAAGAAAAATAAAACAATCAATATATATTTTCAACCCTAAGTATATAAACAAATATAATTTTTCTAATGATAACTTTTAACTGCCCATTTTTATAAGGTATGCAGTAAACTTTCTAAAAGAAACTTAGAAAAACATCTAATATTGTTGTCAGATATTGTTTTTAATTTGTATTGTTGGAAGTTTATTTGATAAAGTATTATTTTTTTTTAAAACAATGTTAATGAAAGAAGCAATTATACTTTCATCAAACTTTTATCAATTAATTAAAGAAGATCATATCTTCAATCTCCAAATTCAACCAATCTTCTAAATTTCTTTGAGAGGAGATAAAAAAAGGAATAATATTCATTGCTTTTGAACTCTGCATAATAAGGGATATTATTGCCAATTTCAAATTTTGGAAACAAAACAAAAAATACATGTTTGACAAGCTATATATATATATATGTTTTTATCTTTTTTAAATATTTCAAAAACATTGCTTCTCTAATTTAACTAACCCATTAGAGATTTTTTAATCACCATCTATTTCTCATAGACATGACATGCCATTAGCAGATAATAGAGGTGTGCTAGTTATTTTTAGATGTTGAGATTTATTTGTAATAGTTTTGAAGATAGGGAATTGAGATAAGATAATTAAAGACTTGAGATTTTATTGTTGGACTTGAGATTTCTTTTTTCTTTAGATCTTGGCCATCATGCTTCTATTTATTTATTTTGAATAGATGAGCATTTTTGCTTACAATTTGAGATCTTGATGTATTTTGAAAAAAAAAAAATTCTATATCTTGATGTGTTCCCGTTTAAAAAAAATGTTGGGGTTGAATGGAATTACTGTTGTATATGGCTCATATAAAGAGTGAACGGGTAGATGGAGACACGATTAGTGGGTACGGGATAGGGGTATTTTGGTAATTTGAAATGAGAGTTAATTGGAAAAATTATCATTTTCCATTAATTCTGATATTAGACAACACCATGTATTTTATATATTGCTAAAAAAAAGACAAAAAAATACATTATTGTATTAGAATTTAAGGAAACAATAATTATAAATTGTCATAATAATAATAATGGGATGCATTGTCACACACTTAAATAGATATAAAATGACAGTATCAAACCCAATCACGTTACAAAATAAAATCACAAATACACACATATGTCTGGGCATATAACCACAAAGTATCAAACACACAAACATTACATGAATAAAATCACAGACATACACACCACACAAACATCAATTGAAATAGAGTTCATATATAAGAAACTTGATGCATGCATCCTTGCTTGTTGACTTATAATAATATGGAGCTCCTTTGAAATCCAAAAGCACTCCTCACGCTCTCCGCTCCTATACAAATAATCCATGCATGTAATTTTGTTTTTTTTTTTTATATATTTTGATAATTCCTTGAAAACAAAACATAGTAAATAAAAATTAATAACATTAAGACTTACCTTTTAAGGCGGCTAACAACTAACTTATATATTATCCATTACTCGCTGCATATGTTGAAATATCAAGATGAGAAAGTTAATTCTAATTAAGATGAAATGGAAAGGTCATATATAGCAAAAAATCAAAGTCATACCAAATAATTAAATAAAGGAAGGAACTCACTTAATATTCAAATGTACATGTTGTATATTGTACCAGTTTTCTCCTCTATTCTCCTTAATCCTAGTTTTGAATTTTTCAGGCATACTGACTAACTTCAATCGATCAAGTGGCACATTCTTCGGTCCTTCTAGAAACATCTTCAAGCTTTGACATTTGTAGATTTTCAAATACTTGAGACATGGCATTGCGTTCTCCTTTAGCTTCCACTCCTCAAGTTCCTCAAGACCCAAAATATCCAAGGATAACAGTTGAGGGAAAACTATTGCCGAACATATCATCTGTTTGCCTCTATATACAATTAAGAGATATAGATATTTGAGACATGGCAGCTACTCTAGTGTTGCCATTGGGTCTTGCTCCGATCTAGAAAATTTTAGATGTAGTTCCACTAGTTGTTGAGGAAATACATTAAGTTCAAATATAGAGGCCATTATAACTTTTAATAAATTATGAGTTTAAATATTTGGTTTTATGTTATTGTAATACTTGAGTAACATAAATTATATTTAGAATTCGATAATGTATATCAATTTAATTGATATTATATTATTATAAAAGAATTCTAGATTTCTCTTCCATTTAATTTGATTGACTCATTAGAACTTAAGACATATTAACATATAACTATGGAGTGCTTTTATTTAATTGATACATATAGAAGGGTTTTGACTGATTTTTATATCTAAGTTTTATCTCAATTAATAATTTCGATCATTCAATAAACCACTGAATCAAGAATTATATTATATATAATAAAATAGAACTAATGTGAATTCTCTAGTAGCTGGGTTTCGCATTTATATATGAAAATACATAATGATATTGTAGAGGAAAAGAACAAATTTTAACAAAGATTAGACAATAGAGATGCCAATACTCAGATGTCTATCTTTTGTTATTATCAAGATATTTCCTTCGTAATAAATCATAATAGAAAATTTATCATATTATTTTATAATATTTCTGAAAAGTCAAAATATAATATCTTTCTTGAAGAGATATAGAAGGTGTCACTTCTGTCATGGCTTCAGTTTGGAAACACAAAACTAAGATCATAATTTTTCTAAAGTTTTTGAGTATATTTTCATCATAGATTAAACTCTCATGCAAGATATTTCCTAAGAAAAGATCGTATTTCTATAAGTTGAGCAATTTAGACCCTTGATTAATTTGGTTATACTCAGCATTATTGTTTATAGTAAAGGGAAGCTAAAACAATTAATCATTTAAAATATACAATGCTTTTATATTTTAGTGTTATGTACATAATAAGCTTTTAATAAAGCATAGCAACATAGCCTGAGTCCTTTGTCATCCTCACTTTCGCTTCGGGCTTATATTATTGGCGCAATAGTAATCTAAACATGAGGGGTTAAGCTCATGCGAGACTTAATTAGCTCTTGCGATCAAAGAAAGCTATGCACGACTTGTGCTTGTCTTTATAATATATATATATATATATTATAAAATAGGCAAATTATGTGAAAAGCATTTACAGATGTGAAATTAATATTTCCAACCAAATCTGTGCCTGCTAACTTTGTATAAGTTAATATTCCTGTCTGCCTTCGTAGTAAAGCACTACGAGCGTCACTATATTGGAAATTTAGTACCAGCCAGACGAGGAATGTCATGCGCTATGTATATATATATATACATATACATTTTATATGAAAAGAAACTTTGTATTTCTATAGTGGTAATTGTTGAGCAAATTTTCAAATGACCTTTTTATTAGCACCTCTTTTGTTATAACTATTTTTTTGGATAAACAAATCCTAAACTTTTGAGTATTTTGAAGGTTGTTTTTCACTTGACCATTCTATTTCCTTTGCTCAAACCAAACAAAAGAAAAAGAAGTTTTATTTTTTTTTTTTGAGTTTAGAAATAGTTTGTTAACCACACCTTGACTCCACACATAAAATCACAACAAATAAATAAATAAATAAATAACCAAAAAAAAGAAAACAAAGAAATCAAAGCTAGTAATTAATGCATGCCCTAGACCAAAACTAAGAAGGTTCAGACTTTAGTGAAAAAAAAGAAGTTAAATGTGGAAGGTGGCCATTAATAGAGCTTGAAGGTCACACACACCTGTATATACTAATAAAACAAAAGAAAAACAGTACGACTGTGTTGGTACTCAGAGATCGCAAAGCATCTTTCCATATTTGTAGGGGTGCTGCAGGTTATACTATGGTTGTATGCATAGGGTTAGGGTTAGGTTAAAAGTGGTAATGAGATAAAAGACAAATTAAGGAATTAAGAAAATGACAAGTGAATGGTTGGATGGCAGGGCTGCTTCCACAAAGAAGGCATGAGGACTACCCCACATGCATGTGTGTGTGGGATACTCTAACTAAGACTCATCCTACAATTCCCTTTAAAATTGGTTTCTTGGAGCTCTACTTGTATTTATAGGGTTGATATGTATTATCATGTTACTGTTTCATATATCTTGTCCTGTGGATATGTTCTTATGTAAATTAATATATATATTTTTATGTTTTGATTAGTAAGATGGTAGATTGGACATGAAATTAATTTTAATAACAAATTAAAACAATTAAAAGTTAATTACTTATGATTTACTATATGTCAAGTTTGAGCATTTTTGTAAACACTTGATTTAATGAGACTTTAGTGTCACTAGTCATTGTGTACTATCCATATTTATATTAGAGAAAGGTAGGCATCAGGACGTCCGTGAGAACGTCCATGACTATAAAAAGTAAAACTCAATTGGGTACAGTGAGAGGTAATGATAGTTTAGCTGGATTGATTAGTATACTTTTTGTTTATAGTATGGTTGTTGTAGTTCTAGTGGAAATAAGTTGACGCTTTGATTTATTTAATTAATGGCACAACTCGATTGACTGCTCGGATTAAATCACAGACATCCCAATTTTCACCGCTCAGTGCACAATACGACATCCGAATAACTTACACGTTGATTTTTAATCCAACAGTTGATACTCAACCTGCTTAGAATCAGTATCTAAGAACGTTCACATAATACTCACCCTCTTTATATTATGGTATGCAAAACAATTTTCAAAATCTTAGTAAAACATCATATTGCTATCATATTTTAAATATTGAGATCGGTAATTTATATAATTTATGGATAAAATTTATCATCCACATAAAAGGATAAGAATTAGTAAGTAAAATTTATTATCTATCCTAACAAAATAAACCAATAAATAAATAAATAAAAATCACCCATGTTCAACAATTATATATTAATATATTAAATTGATAACTAATTCAAAAACTGAGAAAATAAATGTTATAATTAGAAAACACTAATGTATAAATAGTCATTTATCAATTTAAATTTTTTAATAAAGTGGATAAATCACAAATTTATTAGAAACCAGAGAAAGCGAACAAACGACACAAGAACCGGAAGAAGACTAAAAACCATGAAGGATATATATTTTATAGTATGGTTTCTAAGTATTAGTAGTTATTAATTATAATATATTTTTATAATATTTTATTATTGATCTTAGTTCAATCTCGGTTCGACTTGCTGGAACCCATGGACTTTGACCCTGGGTTTGGTTGGTTCAATACTTGGACTAGATATAACTATCTTGATGATAGGTGACGATGATATTGATAATTATATGTATACCGTGGTGAAAAACATCTTATTTACTTTCAAAAATATTTTGGTACAATTCATTGGTTAAGCATATCAAATCTCCCATGCTTGACAATGAGTGGACGACACAAAATTAAATGTCACTCAATACTCATAGATGTAACCCTTTGCTATATATATATGCCAATTTTGTAATAATTGAAAATTTAATTTTATGAAACAGATTATAAAATTTTGAGATGAATGTATGAAAATTATCACATTTTCAACATCCATTATTGTGTGGGAAATTTTGAAATGAGAGTTAATAGGGAAAAAATTATCACATTGTGTTAATTCTGATATTAGATAGCATCAATTATTATACATTGCTGAAAAAAAAATACATCAATATATTAGAATTTAAGGAAACAATAATTATACATTGTCATAATAATAATAGCAGGATGCATTGTCACACTTATATAGATATAAAATAACATAGTATCAAACCCAATTACGTTACAAAATAAAATCACAAACACACATATATGTTCTGTGCAGGATATCACAAAAGTATCGTACCCAAATAACATTACATGAATAAAATCACACACATCCACACAAACATCAAATTATTGAAGTAGAGTTCATGCGATAGAGAGCTCGTATGCTTTCACTGTGGTTTGCTGACGGAAGCTCCATTGAAGTCCAAAAGCACTCCCTCACTCACGCATGCTCACACAAAAGCAACCATGTATGTATGCTGATATTTTTGTTAATTCCTTGATAACAAACATAGTAAATAAAAAAGAACATATTACCTATATATTATTAATTTCTTCAGCAATTTCTTCATCAGTTTCTTAATCCTGAAATATCAGGATAAGAGTTAATTCAAAGATTAAATGGAAATGTAATACTAGAAATCAGAAGTTATACCAAATAATTAAATAAAGGAACTCACTTTTAATATTCAATGGAGATGCTGGGCACATGTCGTATCTTGTACCAGTCTTCCCCTGTATTCTCCTCCATCCTATTTCTTAATGCATTAGGAGTTCCGCGGCATTCCAAATGATCAAGTGGCACATTCTTCAGTCCTTCTGGAATCATCTTCAATTTTCGACAACTCCGGAGCGATAAATATTTCAGACGTGACATTGCCTTCTCCTCTATCTTCCATTCCTCAAGTTCCTTAAGCAAGTGAAAGTCCAAGGATAACAGTTGAGGGAAACCTGTTGCCGAACATAACATCTGTTTGCCTCTATATGAACGCATTCCAAGTTGTAGATATTTGAGACATGGCAGCTTCTCTAGTGTTGCCATTGGGTCTTGCTCCAATTCAGAAAATATCAGAAGTATTTCCACTAGTTTTTGAGGAAATACATCATTGCGTGGAAGCTGTTCGCGGTTCAAACTTCCCCAAAGAGACAATTTCTTGAGGCCGTGTTGATTGGAAAAGGCTGTAATGATGTTGTCCAAAGGAATTTTATCTCCCCAATTTATAGAAAAGGAGGTAAGACGACCCAATTTCTGGAGTGATGAAGATAGGGCATTGGCATGATCATTAGAGACTTCATGTACTATGCCTGAATTCCGCATGGGTCTGTGAGATTTGGAGGTGTATTCCTATCCATGATCCAGCATTTACCTTCTAAAGTCTGCAAATTCTTTTGGTACATTACTCCCATATTTGGAGGAGGAGGCCTTGATGCCCTTAATAACAAGCTTGGTAGATTAAACATGCCTTAGATTGCCAATCGTCCAGAGGTAGAATCTGATATCTTTTCTAAATTTCACAAAGATAGAATAAGGAGTCTGGAGAGTGCGGAAGATGACCAATCCATGATGGAACTTCCTTCAGATCCCAAATTTCCAACTCAAGATAGCTTAAATGAATTAATGATTTGAGCAATACGTAACTGA
>NC_052473.1:1613607-1645918 GCF_009730915.1 Dioscorea cayenensis subsp. rotundata
AGTTACGCATTGCTGTTGGATTTTGAAGCAAGACCCAATGGCAACACTAGGAGAAGCTGACACGTCTCAAACATTTACGACCTTGATCGTGCATAGAGGCGAAAAGATGAAATGTTCGCAACAGGCTCCTGCAACTGTTATCCTTCAGAATTTCGTGTCTCATAAACTTGAGGAAGTGGAAGATTGAGGAGAAATTCCAAATGCCCTGCCTCAAGCCCTTTGGGATCCATGATTGTAGTAGGTTAAGATGATTCCAGAAGGACTGAAGAATGTGCCACTTCGTCAATTGAAATTATCAGGATATACCTGAAGAATTTAAAACTAGATGAAGTTGAGAATACAGGAGAAGACTGGTACAAGATGTAACATGTGCCCAACATCTCCATTAAATAATAATATTAAGAGTTAATTTAATTTGTATAATCTTCACCCTTGATTTCTAGTATTACATTTCCATTTAACTTTGAATTAACTCTCATCTTGATATTTCAGGATAAAGAAAATTGATGAAGAAATCGCTGAAGAAATTCATTAATATAGTAGGTAATTAATATGTCTCTTTTATTTTACCATGTTTGTTATCAAGAAATTTTCAAATATCAAAAAGCAAAAATACATACATGGATTTATTTCCAGAAGGGAGTGGAGTGCTTGGATTTCAAAATGAGCCTCACAAGAAATCAGTGAAGTATACAAGAAGTTTCTTATATATATATAAACTCTAGCTTCAATAATTACGTTTGTGATGTCCAGATTTTATTCTTACAAATGTTATTTGGAAGTTTGATATCATATTATACGCCTGTATATATACGTGTGTGTGTTCAGATTTTATTTTATAACGTAATTAGGCTTGATACTATATCATTTTATATCTATTTAAGCAGGACAATGCATCCCCGCGGTTATTCTTTAAGTGATAATTTAGTAATTTTTGTTTCCTTTAAATTATAATACAATGGATGTACTTTTTTTTCTTTTTTTAAGAATGATAATATGTACATTGTCGATATCAAAATTAATGCAACATGATAATTTTTGTTATTAATTCTCATTTCAAATTTTCCAACGTAATAATGGATGTTGAAATGGTGGATGATTTCTATTCATTCATCTCGAAAATTCAATCTGTTCATAAAATTAAGTTTTCATTTATTACAAATTGGCATATATAAGGGTACATCTATGAGTGACACGAATTTTACGGAAAATATATATAAATCTATATAAAACAAAAATAAAACTTTAATGCTATACTTGCTACATAAAAATATATTTCAATTTTATATCCAACACTAATTTCTAATTTTCTGAAACATGATCTTCCTAGTAATAGTCTGCACTTTTTTCGAAGTTCTTCTTTTGATTAACCACAAACAGAAAATCGGCTGTTTTGAAACTTTGGACGAATCAACCTATTCATATGGTTCAAAATAACATATTTTTCAATTCCTTAATCTAAAACAGAGTTTCTTGAATAATAATAAATTTGGGTTGCTAAAATTTTCTCATATTTTACTGTTATTCACAATTTGGTTATATCTAAATAATTACTCCTCGTATTCCCTAAGCTAGTTAGCCTGTAGCAAAAGTGGTTATGCATTATTAAGACTGGGCTCTTGATGGATATGTATAAAGCATCTGCTTGTGGCTTGAAGGGTTGATGTTCAAATCTCATCAAATACATGGTAAACAAAGGTAATGCATTATGTGTTGAAGTCCCATGTATAGGATACTCATAAAGAGTCTTTGTGTAGGAGCTGGTTTGCAGTGTAATCCCTATATTATCAAGGGAGTGCATTAGCAGTGATCAATTTCTAATGAATAAGATAATTTTATTATTTCTACTATCATATTTGTTATTAAAAATATATATATGCATTCTATTGCGTGACGAGCTAGAGAATCTAATGTTGTTAACAAACCTGGCCTAATAATAAAACACATAGCTTGTTTGGTTCCAGGGCCATTTGTGCTTGGCTAAACTCCAGTAGGACTCAGATGTTATTATCAAAATAATAAATCAAACGAGAATTGGTTCCACTGGCTGTTTTTAATATAACTCTATATATATATATATAATCAGTTTTTAAATAATATCTTGACTAAATCTGGCTGCACCGGTCTTTTTTAATATAACTTTTTAAAGTTATATATATAGGCGTAAGCAACTGGTCTTTTTCTAAATAATATCTTGACTAACCTGCTGCACTGTTTTTTTTAATATAACCTAACATTGACTTTAAAAAAAACAATATATATATGCAACTGGTCTATTTTTAAAATAATATCTGACTAACTTGCTGCACTAGTTTTTTAATATAACGATTATTTACCTTTTTTAAATATATATATATATATATATATATATTAAAAAAAGTTTATAGTTGTGCTTGGTTTAAGGGAATTATTATAGAATGAGTTCTTTAGGTCAAAGTACCACATTACATATAAATAGCATGTAGTTCCTATTTACCCTCCTTAAGAAGCACTGCTGGTATCCAACCATTCGTTTGTCCTTGTTCTCGTTCCTTTATCTCAAATGACTAATAATTAAACTTAAAAACACCAGTTTATGTTATAAAGAAAGTAGTTTTTCATTCACCAACGGTGGATGGATTGATAATTTTTTTAAATTACTGTTATTAAAAAATAACCACCTCATTTCCATTAATCATCACTTATCCGGGGTCTGTTCAATATTTTATCTAGGTTATTGTTTTATTGGCTTTAAACACTATTATATTCTATTAATTAATTAATATAAATAATTTTTAATTTTTTTCTAAGATAAATACATAATTTTTTATTCATCTTTAATCTCATCTCTAAATATCCACAACCATGACTCCTTTAATTATAATTTATAATTAATTAATATATGATCATAAATTCATTACACTGATTTATTCTATTTATTAATATTAATATATCAAAATATATTATCTTCACAATATATATATATATTAATATAAATAAGTTTTCATCTTAAAATAAATAATAGAGACTTTTATCGATTGGACTTACCATCTAAATTTTAATCTTTGACTATTTATTTAATGATTTAATAAATTATTTTAAGGTTTAAAAAAATTCTTTAAAAGTAATATAGTTAATATTAGTTTAGGATTTTTTATAATTTTTTAAACTATTGTTTATTTAACTAGTTAAGCACCGAGCTGATCCACAGAGAGAAAAAATATATGTTAAAAATAATATTTACACCCGACATATCTAAATAAATAATTTGAGATTATAGTCTTCTGTACCCAATATAATAATAAAATATAAATTTTACACCCATGAAGGTGTATCTGAAAATATATATAGGTATATCTATAGAAAATTCTCATTTACAAGTCTTTTATGACTCAATATTGCATGAGACACTGTTTAGTACTATAAACATATCAGATATTAAAACGTCGTCGCAAAGGTTAAAATTGGGGTAACTTTTGAGTACGTCTGAACCTCGAGATCAGCAACGGCGTAAGTACATTGTTGGCGTGACAAGATCGGATGCCGTCAACGGGCGGTAGAGAGAGGGATGCATATTGCATTTTCTTGATGGATCTTGGAAAATAAATCAAACTAATAAATCAACTATACTCTATTAATTTGTGGGTATTATAAAATTGTAATTCTACTCCTTCATAACTTAGCTGATGCCATTTATACAAACCTAGCTACTCCTTCATAAATTGTCTTGGAACTTCAAAGAAGAAGAAGAGGAAACAAATCAATGGCTGATGCTGCAGTGGGCTCTCAGGTGGGGAAACTTAACCGACATCGTAGCTCGAGAATTTTTAAGAGTTATTAACTTCGCTCATTCATTTGATCAACGAACTCAATTGTGACTGACCGATCACCTGACCTTAATTCTAATTTACCCAGCCAGAATCGCTTACCACCCAAACGGTCAATGTGAAATTGCTTTTCAAAGCTTTAATGACACCCTAATGGGACTTAATAACGGTCATGGAAGACCGACGACTCCTTGTGACAACCACGAAATCACTGATACTGAAATTCCTGATTTATCGTCATTAAACAAACTAAAAGTTTAGTCGACCAAATCGATACAAACTCTAAGTTTCAAAGTCGGGAAAATAAACCAAGTTTTGTTTTGACCTACTAAAAAATCTCTACTCCGCAAAGCAGTTTTACCACACCAGACGAGTTGCAGAGTGCTAAAATGGAGTGGCTTGAAACGAGAACTGGGAGAATGGTGCTGAGGTTTTGAAGGATGATGCAAAGAAGAACAAGGGATGATGGTGAGAGGGTCAAGCGCTGGGTCACGTGAGATGAGAGACCTTGCTTTTGATGCTGAGGGACGCTGGCTGAGCACTTTCATGTATTTCCTTAAGCTCCGAAACGACCAGAGAGTAGATTGGCTGCATTGGCTTTCATCGAGAGGTAAGGTTTTAGCAAACACCAATATTTTATTTCCATATGAAAATGAGCTCTTACCTCTATATTTTTAGAAATACTTCTTTTGAAAACACCATATAAATTTATAGCTCTGAGTTCTTATTTTCTGAATTCAACACTTCTGTAAATTAAAGATAATATATATCTACATAGACAAGTATGCTATCTCTTTAGTCTAAAGATAGGTGAAAAAGTAGCTAAATCTAACCTGGTTTTATAGATCTAATTTTTAACTATTTAGATTAACTTATAGTATATATAACTAGTGAAATTGTCAAAATTTATTAGGTCGGTGTTTTTAGAATAGACTTTTCATAGAGCTTTGAAATCGTATACTAGGTTATTTTTCTGGATGTACATGTTCTACATACTTGCACATGGCAGCTGATCACTCTATTCTCACTCTTTTCCCACATCCTCATGAGTTTTTAATCTAAGCTTAAATTAAAGAGCACTGTAGGGATAGGATGAGTAAGATGAATATCTCAAACTTTTGAGTCCTTAAATTCTCTTAAATTATTTGATCAAATTGAAATTCAACTATAGATGCATTATTGGAGCAGATTGGTATAAGAAATAACTATGATTTTTCTCCAGTTTAGTGGTTTTATATTTGATGAATCGATCAATAGACACAAGGTTCATGTGGATGTTCAGGATAAAACTAGGTTGCAGGAGCTATCTCAAACTAGAGCAGTATATGGCATTTCTAATATGGTGAAACAATTGCACAGTTAGTCAGCCTAGAAGTCAAAATGTGATCCCTATGTTGCCTCTAACTGAGATGATACATTGTTATGGTTTACTTTGATGATGAGAAAGATCGTGCAAGAGTTGGTTGTGACATAAAACAATACAAATCAGTCAGTGATCTCTATTGTGGGTATGGGTAGTCGGGAAAGACCACACTTGCTAAATCTGTTTTATAATGACTTTTGAAGTCAAGAGAAGTTTTGATATAGTTTGTATGTGGTAATCATATCTCAAATAATATACCATCCTTGAGATCTTTGAAGGAATCTCATCGATCTGAAACTCACAGAAGATGACAATCCAAACTCTCAATGAAAAGTTTTGTGATAAATTAAAGAAAAAGGCAAGTACTTGGTTGTTCTTGATGATGTTTGAAAAGTAGATGTATGGAACGAATTATTAAAAGGTCTTTCCAGATGCTAATAATGGAAGCAGAGTTATTATCACCACCCGCCTCAAATGTCATTAATACTCAGCATCCTACCACCAAACTACTGCTACTGCTCTAAATGAAAAGGAGAGTCGGGAGTTGTTTTTCGTCAAGGCCTTCCCAAGACAAGATATTGAAACATGTTGTCTCGACAGATTTGGTTGAGTATGCTCATCAACTTGTTCAAAGGTGCGGGCTCACCACTAGCACTAGTAGTCCTTGGAGGACTTGTCTCCAATTAAAACCCACAAAACCCAAGATGCATGGCGAAAGTTGTTGAGAGCATGAAAGGCAATTTGTGGAAGGTGGAGAAAAGGTGTTTAGAAATAATTGTATTGAGTTACAATGATTTGCTGATATTACTTGAAATCATGTTTTTCTTTATTTTGGTTTGCTTTGGAGAGGATAAGTGATAATTTCATGCAAAAACATGATAATTAGATTGTGGTCAGCAGTAAGGTTTCTTACCAACATGAAGACCACAGAGTAAAGGATTGGATTGATGTCTGAGGAGTTATGGCACAAAGATGTTTGATCCAAGTTATCAAGCAAAAATATGATGATAGTTTGCATAAATTCTCAATCCATGATCTCTTAAGTGTGATTTGTGCATCAGTGAAGCCAAAGAGAATAAATGACTTTTGAAATCTCACAAGAGTAATGACACTGTAGATTATGTGACAATGTCAAATGCAGCCCGACGACTAGTCATATGTAATGAGATTGGCATTCTAAACTATTCTAACTCAAAGTTGCGGGGTCTATTCTATGGCCTTTATAATGGTTATCCTCCCAATTTCAGAGCTTTGAAAGGGCAGCTTGGTAGATTTAAATTATTAAGAGTGCTTTATTTGAATACTTTGGGTATGTCGGAATTTCCAAGTGAAATCAAATCATTGATTCATTTAAGATATCTTGCCTTCATCGATGCGTATCTGAAGGAAGTTCCATCATGGATTGGTCATCTCCGCAATCTCCAGACTTTTATTCTTTCTAATGAGGAAGGTTTAGAAAAAATATCAGATTCACTCTGGACAATTGGAAATCTCAGGCATTTTTCTCTAGAAAGCACATCAAGGGTTCCTCCTCCAAATTTGGGAAATAATGTACCAAAGAATTTGCAGACTTTAGATGGGGTAACTGCTGGATCATGGATAGGGAATACACTTCCAAAACTCACAAACCTATGCGAATTGGGAATTCAAAGTGTCTCTAATGATCATGCCGATGCCCTATCTTCATCACTTCAGAAATTGGGTCGTCTTGCCGCCTTATCTATACATGGAGCCTATGGAGATGAAATTCCTTTAGACAACTTCATTACGGCCTTTTCCAATCAACACTGCCTTAAGAAATTGTTTCTCAGTGGAAGTTCGAACCGCAAACAACTTCTACCCTATGATGTATTTCCCCAACAACTAGTGGACTTACAATTGTCTTATTCTAATTTGGAGCAAGACCCAATGGCAACACTAGAGAAGCTGCCATGTCTCAAATATCTATATCTCTATGATGCATATAGAGGCAAAGAGATGATATGTTCGGCAACAGGTTTCCCTCAACTGTTATCCTTGCAAATTCTTGGACGTGAACTCGAGGAGTGGAAGATAGAGGAGAAGGCAATGTCATGCCTCAAGTTTTTGGGGATCTACAGTTGTAAAAGGTTGAAGATGATTCCAGAAGAACTGAAGAATGTGCGACTTGATCGATTGCATTTTATATATATGCCTGAAGAATTCATGAATAGGATTAAGGAGAATACAGGAGAAGACTGGTACAAGATACAACATGTGCCCGACATCGACATCATTAATTAAAAGTGAGTTCCTTTATTTAATTATTTGGTATAACTTTGATTTTTGCGATATATGACCTTTCCATTTCATCTTGATTAGAATTAACTCTCTCATCTTGATAATTCAGCATATGCGCCGACGCAATGGATAATATGTTAAATTGTTAGATGCCTTCAAAAAGGTGAGTCTTAATTTTTTATTAATTTCTATTTACTATATTTTGTTATTAAGGAATTATCAAAATATCAAAAAGCAAAAATACATGCATGGTTGTTTGTACAGGGCTGCGGTGAGTGAGGAGTGCTTTTGGACTTCAAAGGAGCTCCATATGAAGTCAGCATCCAGGGAAGAATACAAGAAGTTTCTTATATATGAACTCTACTTAAATAATTGATATTTGTGTGGATGTTTGTGATTTTATTCATGTAATGTTATTTGGGTTTGATATTTTGTGGTTATATGCCCAAACATATATGTGTGTATTTGTGATTTTATTGTGTAACGGAATTGGTTTTGATACTATGTCATTTATATCTAGTGTGACAAGGCATCCTGCTATTATTATTATGACAATTTATAATTATTTTTTCTTTAAATTCTAATACAATGATGTATTTTTTTTTAGCATCATATAATATATGATGTTGTCTAATATCAGAATTAACACATGTAAAATTTTCCTAATTAACTCTCATTTCAAAACATTTCAAATTTTACAACACAATAATGGATGTTGAAAAGGTGATAATTTTCATTCATTCATCTCTCAAAATTTTATAATCTGTTTCATAAAATTAAAATTTCATTTATTACAAAATTGGCATATATAACAAAGGGTTACATCTATGAGTATGAGTGACATTTAATTTTGTGGAAAATATATATAAATTTATATAAAAACAAAATAAAGAGCGTCCACTCATTGTCAAACATGGGAGATTTGATATGCTTAACCAATGAATTGTACTAAAATCAAAATATATATTTTTGAAGGTAAATAAGATGTTTTTCATCATGGTATACATATAATTATCAATATCATTGTCACATATTATCAAGGTAGTCAGATTTGGTTCAGGTATTGACCCAACCAAACCCAAGGTTAGGAGTCCATTGGTTCCAGCAAGTCGAACCGAGTTTGATCTGGATCAATAATAAAATATTATAAAAATATTTTATAATAATTAATAATGAGCAAATATAATATGAAAACCATAATTATAAAATATTATAAAAATATTTTATAATAATTAATAATGAGCAAATATAATATGAAAACCATAATTATAAAATATTATTGCTTCGTGGTTTTAGTTTTTTGCTTTTTTTTCTAGGTTCTTGTGTTGTTTGTTCGCTTTTCCTGGTTTTCTAATAAATTCGTGGTTTATCCAATTTATTAAAAAAACCATAATTATAATATAAAAATAAGTACTTAAATTTGATATTTAAATTGATAAATGGCAATTTAGACATTAGTGTTTTCGAATTATGGCATTTATTTTCTTAGTTTTTGAATTAGTTATCAATTTAATATATTAATATATAATTGTTGAACATATCTTGATGATTTTTATTTATTTATTTATTGGTTTGTTTAGTTAGAATAGATAATAAATTTTACTTACTAATTCTTATCCTTTTATGTGGATGATAAATTTTATCCATAAATTATATAACTTATCGATCTTAACATTGAATTTTTTTTAATTTTATAAATTTTTATTTAGTTGGAATTTTTTTATAATTTATAATGAAATTACACTCATATATTATTTTATTTTTTAATAAAATAAAATATCTATAAATTATTTATTCTAACATATTAATGAATTTTATTTTTAAATCTGATTTAGTTAATTTTTGTTGTTATATTTATGAAATATATACAATTTTTTTGTAATTTTATTTATTGATTATTAATTGAAAATAAATACTAATAAGTATATGATTTGATGGTTTTAATGAAAAATAAGAAGAAGTATTAACTATTGTCAAAAATAAATCCTAGCATTATGACTCGGTTGACCCATCCAAGTCAGCCGATTCATGGTCAAACAAGCCAGGTCACAAGCTTAGCATCTAGTTTTTTCATGCCAGGTTCAATGGGGCATTACCGAACCGGCCATGTATAATAGTATAGTGACAAATATCAATTAACAAACTACACCAAAATATACAAGAAGTAAAAAAAAAAATCATTTAAAAAACTATGGTGATTGGATGATCATCCGACCGAAAAACTAATTGAAACGTGGAGGGTTTCGATTTATTTATAATTTTGCATGTGGCTAATTGGTGCTTAGGTATCGTGTGAGAAGCACACAGTGTGCTTTGCACGTGACACTAGATAACAAGTCTTTTAATTTGGACCCATGGACCTTCAAATTAAGGCCCATTAATGACTAAAACATTAACAAAAGGCTAGTTTGATGATGAAAATTTTAATTTATCCAAAAGACCTATATACCCCATGTTGAAGTGGGAAATTGCTAATGTGCCATTGTAGACGTTGTATTTACCAATACGCCCATCTTTTTCCTATTAATTTGAAAACCTTATTAAAATATTTATTTATCTTAAAGTTTTAAATTTTTTTTCCCATATGAATGAAGAAAAAAGAGTGAAGTTCTTTTTGGTCTTTTTTATTAAAAAAGTTAATTAGTTTTTGAGAATAAAAATAAATAAGTTAAAAACAATATTTAATACACATATCTCTATGAGTGTAAATGAAATACGTACCTTAAAATCGAATTTATGTGATTTAGAATATAATAACAAATAATGTTAGAGATTTAAATAATAAGTCATGCGTATAACATTGTCGTCATTTATCATTTAATTGAGAGTTTATTATCTATATTTAACGATTTTTAAAATTAATATACAAAATAATTTTAATATTTATTAAAGTATTGCACCCAGATGAAGATTTAGGTAAATCAAGGTCAATCCATTTAAGGTCCAAAAAATAAAGCTTCATAATAATAATAATAATAATAATAATAATAATAATAATAATATTATTATTATTATTATTATTATTATTATTATTATTATGGCACATATATAGGACACAGTGATGGATATAAGAGATAAGAGGACAACCTATGTTCAAATTATTTATTGATGTGCTCCATGCCCTTTGCAATGATGCTTGCATCTTTTAATTTGCAATTATGGTAGTATACTAATATGCATGCCATCAAATAAACCTTAATTTGTTTTTTCATGTTCTCAACTAAATTAATTCTACTTTGTCATCTTTCTTGTTTTTGTGTTCCAAAACCTAAATTATGTTCTTTTAAGAAGGCATGATAATAATAATAATAATAATAATAATAATAATAATAATAATAATAATATTATTATTATTATTATTATTATTATAAAGTTATCTATAAATTATATGGTGTAAATATCAAAATGGTCCCTCTATTTTGCGTTTTCCGCCCTTTTAGTCCCTCTAATATAAAATCCGTACTTTTGATTCTCGTATTTAATTACAAGCCATACTAAATTAAATAGAATATATTTAATTACATTCAAAGTGAGAAATAAACTAATATTACAACTTGTGAGAATATATGTCACGGCCCGACCCTTGTCGAGCATGTGGCAATAGCCACAACAACAAGGAATGGACTCTACAACGTCTTACCTCCTAGTCACCGTAAGGTTCAAAATAACCCTACTAACACAACTTACTAAAGAAAGATACAAAGTCCACAACAGGACCAGCCTCCAAATATAACCAAAAGGTATAAATTCAGGAACAATACACAAAACTCAAGTCTAGTAGATCCATAAAGTTTACATACACACTGCACACTAACCTAAACAAGGGGAAAAGTAGGCCACTCTATTGCTTGCCCAGCACAATCCAGTCCAACGTCACAGTCTGAGAAAGAAGAAAGGAGAGTGGTGAGTAACAGGTGTTACCCAATGAGTGGTGTCAGCATAGATATATATAACTGAGTAGTACAACATTTCCAATAGTAATACCACAATAATAGTAACATATAAAAGGAGTTCTACGTATTCCACAGACTAACATATAACAAAATGATTTATAAATAGTACAAGTAAGTAACACTTTCCAACACATTGAGCACCGCTCAAAATACAGGCTGACCTCAAACAATTCCCAAGCTAATCGTGGTCGCGACTAGCTACGGGACTACCAAGGTGTTTTTAAGACTTTTAAAATTCACAATGCTACCTTCCTTGGTGTTGGCCACTGAGATTCCCGTGTGGTGACCCGGGGTTTCTCACATAAAAGACCCCCTGTCAATGGCTCCGCGCACCTCTTAACTAGGGTAAACTCAGGGTTGACTACACCGCTTCCTATTAGGTTGGATTGTGGAACCCCACTCTGCAGTGTCGGAATAAAGTCCGTTGTCACCATCAAAATCCAAATGCCACAATGCAATTCTTTCCAATTTCAACTCGAGGAATCAAGCATATGATGTTTAAATACGGAAATATATATCAAACCATATTTCATTTGCATGTAAATACATTTACATGTAAACATGTTTTTTTCAAGATAAATACGCATAAGTATACTAGAATCATCTTTGCCAAATAACTCCATGCGCAAAATATCTATCTATATATATATATATAGCAAATGAAATCTGATTTAACATCAAATTTATGATATAAAACATATAAAGAAATACTATAATACTCTTCTTAAATTTATGCAATTAACAATTAAACCACTCACAGAACCAGTCAGCAATTTCTTTCCCTTTGGAGGATGCCGCACCACCTAGAATCAAGCAGGGAATCTAATAACTAATGAACACAAGAATGGAAACAAAATGCATGCAAATGCATTGTTACATGTTGAACATGTAACTCTAGGGTTTTAGGGAAAAAACGATGTCGTTTTGCACCAAAACGATCTCAAAACAAAGTAAAACTAGTTCCTATAGATTCCAAGTAAGAAGGGCTTCGATTTGGACCATAAATACAAGAAAAGGCCAAGGTTTTTGTGCTACAGTACTTTCGGGTTTGCTACAGTACTAAACGATGGTTTCTTGTCAATTTACAACACCAAATCATGAAATTTCTTTACAAATATTCACACAAATGAATAACAACAACACTAGCTTTGATTTGAACCCCAAAAACAACTCAAACCAAGGTTTATTTCTAGAGTTTCAAAGATTTTCAAAAATGATTAAATACGAAGAAAATACAAAGAGAAAACCTTTGATCGAAGTCTTACCAAGCTCAAGAGAATGAGAGGAAGAGAATAGGATCATTGATTCGCCGAAAAAGCTTGCAGACAAATTTGTTTTTCAAGGATTGGGTGCTCGGCTGAAGAAGGAAAACAGGAAGGAAAACAAAGAAGGAAAAGAGAAAGGGGAGAAAGGGGAGAAAGGGGAGAGAGGCACGTTGCTCTTATCCTCTCATTCAAATTTTCAAATATTCTCCTTTTTTTTAAATAATAAATTACCAAAATGCCCTTAGTAATAGAAAATAGAAAGAAATGAGTCCAAAAAACCGTTTTGCTCTGGTTTTTGGCTGCTTTTCACACATAACCTCCTGTGCAATTATGCAAAGATGCCACTAGTGCTAAATAGTCATTTTACCCCTAATGCATGTGTAAGAATTGAAAAAGACCTGAGGTCAAAACTCAGGACATGGTACCACAATCAACAACTAAATAAATAGTGAATTGATTGTCCTTATGAAAGTGTGTTTTGCATTACTTTTACAATGGTGTGCCACCACAATTTGTGGAATGTGCCAATTTTTTACCCAGGTAAAAAAAGACATCTTATTTTCCTTAATGTAGATCAAGATATTTAAATTTCTGGAACTAAGTTAACAAATTAAAAATAATCCGGGAACAACAATCTATACTTCAGCTGATTTAAATTATAAAAAATGAATGCAAATTTGTGCAAGCGGGAATAGGTAAAGTTACCAAAAGAATATGAATTTGAAACATTGCTTGCTTGTTGCCTTTTGAGTATTCAACATCAAGGATCATGATAATTCCAATGCATGGAAAGTTTGTAATATTGCAACAAACTTATTTTCTAATCAACACTTAATGTTGGTTCTAATGAATACCGTTTCCAATCAACATGTTAGGCTGATACAAATGAATCAACCATTCTCAGCAAGAAGCTTTTATGACAACATTGCATGACTTGCAAAAATATTTGAGTTTGGTGCTCCACTGGTTACTATTTGGTTTGATTGGACATGTAAATAATTATCTGCTTACCTGAATTCCTTGCTTATTGGATGCTGATTGGGCTAGTTTCTTATCTTCCGAGACATTTTGAAAAATTGCTTGACCTGGTACTAATAATTTATCCATTTGCTTGGATTCTGAGATTGGCGTGACTTGTATGATGAATTAATAAACCAGCTCTCTGTGCCCTAGTTATATTTCATATATGAATGTCCTAGTCTCATCTGGTGCCATATGTATGTAAGTCATATGTTTCTAATAAAATTTTGCATGCTTGCTTGTAAACTGTTAGTAAATCCTCAAAATTTTATGACATTTTTCATATTGTATTCCAGACAGCTTCTGAAGATCTCTTCCTTAGAAATGCATTCCAAACTGTCATTTTTGGTGCTGGCAAAGATGTGGAACCAGAAATATCTTCTTTTGTTTCTCAGAAGAATACTGATCAGCAAGGTATCTTTTCTTCCAGTTTATAATAAAGTTTGCTTATTTAATTTTAAGTTTCATTCGTTTCATGTATTTTACTTGGCTTAAACAGGTTCTGTTGTTGTCCAATTCACCATTAACTGCCCAATATTGGAACATGGGACATCTGTGAGGCCCCTTTGACGCTTTTCCTTTTGTATAATGAGATATGCCATAATTTATTCATTGTCTACGCCTTTGGTGTTTCTTTCTCCAAGTTGATAATCATGTTATCAAGTGCATGTGCATCTTTCTTGAAAGTTCATAATTGATGAAGAAGAACATCATGCAGATTTATGTGACAGGCAGTACATCTGAACTAGGGGCAGTGGAGAAATCAAGATGGATTAAAACTGTTCCGTAATGGGAACTCTATTTGGAAAGCAGAATGTGTGATCCGAACTGAGTTCCCAATAAAATAATATCCTTCCATGATCGTTTATTGCTTCATTTTTATATAAACTTTGGGTTTGTCATGTGGTTGATGATGTTGGTTTAGTATGCAATTTGTCCTTAATGATAGTTTCACATATAAATACTGTAAGAATGATAAAGTGCGAGGTTTTTCTCTGGAAGTTGATCCCTTTAGGGAGCTAGCGATTGATTTCACATCACAGAGTCCACCAAATCATCTCGTCCTGTCTGATGGTTCATTTCGGGTGAGTTGACTCTCCTATGCTGCAAACTTCTAATATATTTTTTCAACATTTTTTTGGCAAACTCAGTATTCATCTCTTAAATATTGAGCTTTGCTTCTGTTAAAGTGCCGTGGAGGGTTCTGGTGTGGCTGTTCAATGTTCTCTGTTAGGTTCTAGAGGATGATCTTGGAGTTGGAGAGTTCCTTGATCTAAAAGTTGACTTGTTGGCTTGGCTGTCAGGTCGTTTTCATCTAGTTCAGCTTTTGCCAGTCAATGACCATCAGTTCATGGGATGTGGTGGGATTGATATACCTACAGGTAATATAGCATCTATGGTTGGCAACAATGTGCTCACAGCTCATAATAATAGTAGTGTCCTCGCATCGTAAAAATGTTTTACCCTCGTTACTCTCTTTGAATTTACAGCTCTCTCTCAGTAGTATTTGCCTTGCATCCATTTGTATTTGAGGTGCAAGTCACTCAACCAATCTTCCGAAGGAAATTAAAGGTTGCCATGGACCTTCTTCATTTTACAGTGACATATTGGTAGCGTTTGATGTGCTCAGCATGCAACCTCTGAAATTGTTTAGTTTGGCTTTCTGTTATGCTAGTACTTTCTTCTTAATTCCTTTATAATTGGCATGCAGTAGAAATTTTGAAGGTGAGATCGGGTTGACAGAAAGGTCACTCTCTCTATCAGCATTCAACTTGCTTTGTGGGGTGATTTCTGAGTTTTTCTGGGCAACCGTCTCTATATATGATGTTAGTGGAGAAATCAACATGTCTTGTGTTTCTTATATAATTGCTTATCAATTCTCTAACTTGGCTGTCTGTTTATGTGAAAATGCCTGTAGAAATTGGACTGGAGCACACAAGCGGTGAAAGCCTGATCTATAAGGGCTTTTATGGCATGTCCAGTAGATTGGTTTATAGTGGCATTATTTGAATGGATTGTAGAGTCTTTAATATGGTCAGTATTTATACTCGTCGTTTGGTCCCAGAATATAGGTGTCAACATCAGAAAGGTCATTTGTTATTAACAATGAAAAACTGAAATTATTAAACACAATCCACTTTTAAGATACTCTACATGGCCTGTTGCTGGATTGGTACTGCCTCTATTATGTGTGTGTCTAATTAATGGTATTACCTTGGGATTAATATTCTTAATTTTGTTTGATGTCCAATTCTGAACTTCTAGGAGAACTAGATTCTGGTTATGAGATTTTTGATGAATATTGTGGCAATCTCAAATGAATACTTCTCTCTCTTTCTCTTTTACTTTCTCTGCGGTGAAGTATTGGGTCATCTTCATGCATGTAGTCAAAGAACTGCAAATTAAGAAAGAAAAGAAGGTTTACTTTTTAGAATTCACGTCACATGCCATTATGTCCATTCATGCAAAACACATTCAGAAGTATGAGAAGGGCACATAGGCCTGCAGCGATCAATGCATATCTCAAGTACTTTAAGTCCCACTAGATAAACTTTATATAGTATAAGAAGCATTCCCAACGTGGACCAATTTCTGCTTACTTGGCACTCTTGGTAACAGGCTGTTCAGTGTCTTATTATTGACAAAACTTATGAATACTTTGGTAAATCCTGATTCCTTTTGTTTTCCTAGTTCTCATGTGGGATGTTTGTTTCTACCTGGAGAAGGATAAAATACTTGATTTTGGTTCCTTCCTTCAATCTGGAGAAGGATAAAATACTTGATTTTGGTATATGAAGTCTATGTTTTGACTTGCTTTTGGCTATTTAGTTGCAGTATACTGTATAAATTGAAATCACATTAGTGTTTGAAGCACCTTTCTTAATTTGAAGTTCAGACTGTCATGAAGATTGCATGTATATTATTATCTTGTTAAAGTAAGCAACCACTTGACGTGTGATACGTGAGACAACTGCCTGGCTATTTGATGACCTTTGCACTTGCTTTCTGTTTTCTAAGAGACTTCTTTGAGACATCAGACCACACACAATGGGGCTGCTTTTTCAGGTGTTCTCAAAAGAAAAGGTAATAGCTGTGATTTCATTAAGCTCTTGTTAGAAACAATCCAAATCACTACGAAAGTACCTAATTCGAGATACTGGATTCTTTTTAGAGGTTTACTATTTTGTAGAATTTTTGGTATGAATATCGGCAACTACATTTTTAATGAGCATTTTATATCATTTCTTCTGATCACCTGATACATTTTTCATCAGCTCCGAAGTTTGTTTTCAAAAGACAGGCTGCATTATGAAATTATATGTTTCCACTATTACATTCAATACCACCTACATTTACAGGCAACTAAAGTTCATTACTACTTTGGAATTTGCTTTTAAGAAGATCATTTCTTAGTTTTGCATTATGGCAAATAGAATTTTCTGTTTATTTATTTATTCTCATGGTTGTGATTTGCTCACACTATATACCAGCTGTCAGAGCGGCAACTTATGCAGGAAGAACAGAGTAGTATTGAAGGGATTTGCCAATAGGTGTTGATCAGGAATAGTGGATACGTGGGTATACCTAATTTGTTTCACATGAACACATCTACAGGTGCACCACCAGATTATTTTGATAAGAATGGACAAAATTGGGGGTTCCCAACATATTACTGGGAGATGTCAAAAGATAACTTCGCATGGTGGCGAGCTCGTTTAACACAGGTTATTCTGATTGTTGTTGCTTTTTCACTTTATGCTTTTCCATCATTTCATCTTTTCTTATGCACTAGCCTTTTCTCTACTTTTGCAGATGTCAAAATATTTCAGTGCTTACAGAATAGATCATATTTTGGGTTTCTTTAGAATCTGGGAACTCCCTGATCATACTCTTACTGGTCTTGTAGGAAAATTCCGTCCTTCCAGTCTCATTAGTCAGGTAACATAAGTTAAACTAGAGTAAGCAGTAATGCAAATATTTGGTTGTAGATAACTAAGCAAATAGTTTATCTAGTTAAATAATATATAATTATTATTTTCCAAAGAAATGCTAATTATTATTTCTGATTCTGCAATTTTTACTGAAAGAAATACCGCATTTTAGGATGAGCTCGAGAAGGAGGGTATATGGGACTTTAATCACTTGAGCCGTCCATATATCCGGCAAGAGATTTTGCAGGTTTCTGCTTAATATATCTATCCTTGGCTTAGCCGCAACATTTATCTTTTGCCTTCTTTTCTGCTATGACGGTTGTGTTAATAACCTTTTGTTTATTTCAGGAAAAATTTGGATCCCTTTGTACTGTTATTGCTTCCACCTTCTTGAATGAATATCAAAAACTCTGCTATGAGGTACTCATCTGTTTTTGCATCTGTTTTTATCTAGCTCATTGTTCTCTAGTCCAGCGGGAATGAGGTAGCATAGAATTCTTGAGATAGGCATCCAAATCTTAGCCACGTTTCATATTGAGTAATTAATAGCCATTTCACTAATTGGTCTTTTATTATAATGTCTGCAATTTCTAGGGAAGCATCATAAATCTGTTTCCTTGAAGCCAGTTAATAGAAGCAAATGTGACTGCAGTATGTTCATTGTTAATTTGAATGGCGTGATAAGACCAACGAATCACTAGTTGGCTTTATGATTATGCTCAATACCCACCTTGTTGAAGTCTTAAACTGATTAGCCAGCACTACAGGGATAAAATACCAATAAGCTCATAATTTAATGATCTTCATTGTGGACTGATCAAATGGATGTACATGCTTGTATGTATGAGCTTTCATGGTCCACAAGGTGGATTAATCTGATTCTTTTTTATTTCTTCAATTCTCTTCAAATTTATCCTTTTTAACAATCAGTTGATAAAAAGAGATCTATTTAATTTTAATGATCTTCAGGTAGCAATCAGTTGATGATTGTCTTTAATTTTGATCGAGACAATGAAGAGAATTTAATTTTGTCAATAGCCTCATTTTCTTTGTTCCTTCCCTTTCAGAATATTATTCTTATCAGAAATTCTGAAGATGCTAGAAATTTTATCCTCGCTTTTAACTTGGAAGATACATCAAGTTTCAAAGATTTATATGAACACAGGTGAATTTTATGAAATGCAATTCATTGCATTTTCACTTTGCCACACAGCAATAAGCTTGTCTTTACTCTTCATTTCTTACTGCAGTAAAAATGTTCTCAAAAGACTGTACTACGACTACTATTTCTGTCGGCAAGAAAATCTTTGGCGTCAAAATGCATTGAAGACTTTTCCTGTTCTCTTGAACTCATCAGATATGTTGGCTTGAGGAGAAGATCTTGGACTCATTCCTGCGTGCGTGCATCCTGTGATTCTCTATTCTTTTTACTCCTTTTCACAGTTATCATAGTCCACAAAATTACTAAATTATATACATCATTATGTTCTGCTTTTCTAGGTCATGGAAGAGCTTGGGTTGATCGGCTTGCGTATTCAAAAGAAAGTGCAGTGAGCCCTGATCTAGAGTTTAGTATTCCTTCTCAGTATAGCTATATGATGGTATATCTGCATTACATACCACCGGATTGCTGTTTTACAGCAATTAATTTATATGCATTTTCATGACATGATCTTGTTAGAAAAGGTTATTGCGATTACTTTGCTGCGTCTTATATATATGCATTGTGTATGACTAGTTCTCAAATAATACCTTGATGGTGAATGCAAATACTTTCTACATAATTTGATTGAATACTGACAATGGGGTTGTTAATTCGGTGCTTGGGTCTGTGCACCGTCATGTCATGATTGTTCCACCATGCGTAGCTGGTGGGAGGAAGACAAGGGAGAAGATGGCGATACTATAAGAGCGTCATCGGCTCCGATGAAAGTACCACCCTCTCATTGTGACCTGATATAGCACATTTCATTCTTCAGCAGCAGTTCAGCTCCATCAATGTGGGCAACAAAGAGCTGTGTTTGATTATCGGAAACTCTACTGAGTCGCATCAAATACAAATTTCAAACAAATTATTTTTCTTTAAAGTCTATTACTTGATGTTGTGTGTTCTGAGAGGTGTTAGAAATAATGAAGTCAAACTTGGCTGTCTATCATTTTGACAAAATTGAGATTCAATTAAAATGTGAGTTTTTAAATGATTAAAAGCAAGGTTTTAATTGATTAAATAATATATATTTAATTAAAAATTATTTATTAGGGGTTATAACCGTTTCCATAACTATAACTAGAGTTTTAAAATTTTAATTGTATAATTGCCTCTTTCTAGAGGTGGTTAGCTGTGTTTGATTATCGAAACTCTCTTCGAGTCAATCAAATACAAATTTCAAACAAATTATTTTTCTTTAAAGTCTATTACTTGATGTTGTTGTTTTTAATTGATTAAATAATATATATTTAATTCAAAAATTATTTATTAGGGGTTATAACCATTTCCATAACTATAACTAGAGTTTTTAAAATTTTAATTGTATAATTGCCTCTTTCTAGAGGTGGTTATAAAAAGCTGCTAATTTAAAATTTTTAATGATCGAGGTGGTTATAATACGTATGTGTGTTGTTAATTGCGAGAGATGGTTATAACCGTCTTTCAAAAACCTCTTCTTTAGTTATTTATTTATCCAGCGGTTGTATCAAAACCGGCTTTTAAATTCTGAAGTCGACAATACTGAAATTAGATTATAAAAGGCGGTTAAAATCGCCTCTATAACTCATGAAAACCCGCCTCTAAAAAGCTATCTTTTTAAGTGTAGTGCACATCTACGAATAAGTCAAAACTTTTCATGCTAGTTTTAATTGTATTACTTTTTCAATAAGAATCTTTATATTGTATGTAAGATATTCATTTTTAGGTTATGATGTTTAGTTGATATAGAATGTGAACAGAATATGAAAATATTCTGAAATATTTTTGAATGGAGTAACATTTCTCGAATTTGTGTGCATTGAACAAATGCCTGTTGACATTCTTTATGATTGGTTAATGTATTAATATTGTAAATGATATTGTTATTCAGCTCTTTCTAGTTCATTATTGTTGAGCGTATCTTAGTTTTCAGGAATGAAAACCACCAATGATTATAGAGCAAGACTCCATCATTTTAACAATTCGACATCAAGGTTCGCAAATAAGATGTATTTGATCCTCAATGCATGTCTGACAATTCATTGCAGCAACATGAAAGATGAAGAGTGCATTACTGAAGGATTAAACACTCAATTTGAAGGGGTGAGATCTGGTCATATTCTCCAATGAACTACAGACCTCAAGTTATGCCCATTTAATGTAGTTTGATGGGACATAATTGAGCCAATAAGCTGTTTTAAGTTATGTCAAGATTTCAAATTTTAATTTAGAGTTAATGATACTTTTTGCCAGATAAACAAAGTGTACCTTAACAAACTCAGTGAATGAAGCCTTATTTATCAAAACAACCAAGAGCAAATCTCTCTGTTATTCATCACTAGTGCCCTTTCTTTTTTGGTCTAAATTCTTTTCTTTTGCTATTAATGTGCATATAATATTGTCACTTACTTGACAGTGTATGCTCAGGCATGTTTTCCTGATCACAGAGTTGCTAATGTATGATGCACACATAATTAAGTAATAAGTGTTATGATTTCTTCACTAGCTGATCACTTAGAAGATATATTCACAAAGTCTTTGACATTGTCAAAAATTTGCTCAAAGTATGCCCATAGTGCATTAAAGATGAGGTGTTAAAATTAATGACTTTTCCAAACTAGTGAACAAAACTCTAAATAGATTTGGAAAAAAATTTCTAGAGACCTTAAACAAGAATGTCTATATGTTATATATATAATAATAATAATAATAATAATTTTTAAAGCTACGGCTCGACTATCCTCGGCTAGAGCATCAAATCCTTCCGGCGAACTCGATCATGACGCCCCTCAGGAGTAGTCGCATTTCCAAATCTTCGCGACCAGGCTCGAGATGCGCGCATGTGTCTTCCAGCAGATCGAGTTTTCTACTTTTTATTTTTCCTTTCTATGTTTTGTTGTGCCGCTTCCTTCACCTCTGGGTGGAGAATCTTATCACTTATCTTGCTTTTCTTTATTCCTCAATAAATCGATTGGTTTATCCACTTTTAATATTATAATATTAGAATAGTTTCAATTAGAAAAATGTATAGAAAAATCTAGAAATTACTTTGTAAAAATGAGAAGATATATGTTTGTTTTCTTTGTAGGGGTGTGAGAAGGCTTGTTCCTCATTTTATCTTTTTGTTTGTTGTTTTGATTTGCTCGTTTTTCTTCGTTGTTACCACTTCTAGTGGTTTCGTGCTTCTTATTGTTCTTACCCGATGTTTTTGGCGTGGGGTTGACTATTGTGTTCTCTTTTAGTTGGTGAGATGGTTTTATCACTCTTTTCATATTTTGTAAAAATCAAAAGATTGTATATAGAACCACATTACCAACTACTATGAATACCCATAAGTTTTCAACATTTAGAAATCTAATATTGAATGAAGAATCTTTTTGTCAAAACTAGCCATAAAATTGTATATCATGTTTTAGATTAAAATTGGCATATATGTAACAGGCATGATGTCCACAAATTATATTTATATTCAATATATATACATATAAAGTGCGCAAAATGGACCCAAATAAAGAAAACAATAATGATAAAGATCATTATGCTGATTACCAACTTTACTTTTGGTATAATTCTTTTTTCTTTCCGTTCTTTTTCTGTTGTTCCCCAATTGGCCATATTAAAGCACTACATTGGTGGATATCTTTATTCTCCTTTCTTTATATCAACTTCTTGATATGCTTTTGCTGCAAATACAAGCAAGCATCTCTTTAGAACAGAATCATATTGAGAAGGTTATAAATATATAGATCATATTTAACTTTCTTCTCTTGATCACTACTGCTTGTCACCACTTGATCAAAAACAAAAAGAGAAGGAGAGAAACAAATCAATGGCTGAGGCTGCAGTGGGTTTTCTAGTCCAGAAACTTGGTGATCTATTAGTGCAAGAAGCCATCAATTTTGCATGGAGTGAGAGACGAAGTGGAGTGGTTGGAACGAGAACTGCGGCGGATGCAGTGCTTCTTAAAAGATGCAGATGCAAAGATGAGCCAGGGAGATGATGAGAGAGTGAAGAACTGGGTCAGTGACATGAGAGATCTGGCTTTTGAAGTTGAGGACATCGTTGACACTTTCATGTATTGCAAGCTGCGTAGACAACAGAGGCAGTCTGGTTTGCATTGGTTTCATCAAGAGGTATGTTTTGCCAACACCAATTTGATTACATGAAAATAAGCACTTATCATATATATAGGGAAATACTTCTATGAAAAACACCAATTTTATAGCTTTGAAAAATTACTTATTTTTCTAATTCAACTTATATAAATATACATATATATATATATATAATTTGTGAAATTGTTTCTTTCAAAATTTATTATATCAGTGTTTTTAGAATAAACGTTTCATAGAGTTTCGAAATAGGATACTGGGTCATTATTCTTGGATGAGATATGTCTTTGCTAGACTTGCATATGGTACATGATGACCTATTCTCCACTTTCTTTCCCACATTCTCATGAGTTTCTTGCTCTTGGCACTCACATTTCTGGTGATTTGAGATATAAAACTTTTATCTATTTATATAATTACCAAGCATCTGACATTTCCTTATGTTATTGACAATTGGTGTACCAAAGTCTTCTACGATTCTTATCCAATTGCCTGGGAATGTTGGAAAGATTCATGAACTAAACACACACCCCATGTAATAAATGCTATTGGAGGCTCCCAAAAAGAAATAAAAGCTTTGTACTATTTTTATTTTACTGAAAGTTTTAAATTTGCATTGTGATCTAAGCTTAAATTAACTAAAATTAATTGAAAGCATAGGATGAGGTAAGATGAATATCTCAAACTTCAGAGTCGCTAAATTTCTCTAAATTATTTGATCAAATGAAATTCTACGGTAGATGCATTAAAAACTTGGAGCATATCGGTATAAGGAAAATAACATCATGATTTTTCTCGGTTTTGTATTTATATTTGATGAATTGGTGAGTAGACACAAGGTTCATGTGGATGTTGAAGGGGTAAAAACTAAGTTGCAGGAGCTATCTCGAAGTAAAGAAGTATATGGCATTGAAACAATTGGCACAACTAGTCAGTCTAAAAGTCAAGGCATGATTCCTATATTGCCCCAGCTGAGTGATGACATTGATATGGTCGGCTTTGATGATGAGAAAGAAAAGATTGTGCAAGGTTAGTGGACATAAACAATACAAATCGGTCATTGATCTCTAGTGGGTATGGGTGGTCTAGAAGACCACACTAGCTAAATCTGTTTATAATGATTTTTGAAGTCAAGAGGATTTTTGATATATTTGCATGGGTAAATCATATCTCAACAATATATACCATCCATGAGGTTTTTGAAGAGAATCTCATCTGAAAATTTCTAGCAACTCCATCCAGCTGACACAATCCAAGACCTCTCGGTTGCTATTTTAGAAAAATTGAAGAAAGGCAAAATACTGTGATTGTCTTGATGATGTTTGGAAAGGAAAGATGTATGGAATGAATTACTAAAGTCTTTCAAATGTTAATAAGGGAAGTAGAGTTATTATCACTACTCGCATCACAAATGTTGCTATGATTGCAAATCCTGCTACCAAACCACATGAATTGCGTTGCTTAGATGAAAAGGAGAGTTGGGAGTTGTTTCTTCGCAAGGTCTTCCCAAATCAAAATATTAAAACATGTTGCCCAACATATTTGGTTGATTATGCTCATCAACTTGTTCAAAGGTGTGGAGGTCTACCACTAGCACTAGTAGTCCTTGGAGGACTTGTCTCAACTAAACCACAAACCCAAGATGCATGGCGGAAAGTTGTTGAGAGCATGAAATGGCAAGGGAAATTTATGAAAGGTGGAGAAAGGTGTTTAGAAATACTTGCATTGAGTTATAATGATTTGCCATATTACTTGAAATCGTGTTTTCTAAATTTTGGTTGCTTCAAAGAGGATGAGGAAATTCCTACACAACTAATAATTAGATTGTGGTCAGCAGAATGTTTCTTACCAACAAAAAATGGTAAAAGCATAGAAGAATTTGGATTTGATTGTTTGGAGTTAGCACAACGATGTTTGATCCAAATTACCATGCTCAAAAATCGTGATAGCATAAAGTATTGCCGAATCCATGATCTCTTGCGTGACATGTGCATTTTAGAAGCCAAAGAGAACAAATTTCTTGAAATTTACCAAAAATGACATCTACTGATTAGTGCAGCTGACGATCGATCATATTTAATGATATTGAGACTCTAAACTATCCTAACTCAAAGTTGCGGGGTCTATTCTATGGCAATAGTTATAACCTTCTGCCTTTTAGAGCTCCGAAAGGACATGACTTGGCAGATTTAAATTACTAAGAGTGCTTCTTTTGGCTAGTTCCGGATATACGAGAAATTTCCTAGTGAAATTAAATCATTAATTCATTTAAGATATCTTGCGTTGTATAATGATGATTTGAAGGAAGTTCCATCATGGATTGGTCATCTCTGCAATCTCCAGACTTTTATTGTATCCTCTGATGAGTTAGAAAAGATATCAGATTCACTTTGGACAATTGGCAATCTCATTCATGTTGATCTACAAAATGCATCAAGGGTTCCTCCTCCAAATATGGGAAATAATGTACCAAAGAATTTGCAGACTTTAGAAGGGGTAAATGCTGGACCATGGATAGGAATGCACTTCAAAGCTCACAAACCTATGCGAATTGAGCATAGAAAAAGTCTCTAATGATCATGCCGATGCCCTATCTTCATCACTCCAGAAATTGGGTCGTCTTGCCTCCTTTTCTATAGAGAATGATCCTGATGATGGAAATGAAATTCCTTTGGACAACATCATTACAGCCTTTTCCAATCAACACTGCCTCAAGGAATTACATCTCAGTGGAAGTTTGAACCCTGCAAACAACTTCCACACAATGATGTATTTCCTCAACAACTAGTGGATCTATTTCTGAATTTTCTAAATTGGAGCAAGACCCAATGGCAACACTAGAGAAGCTGCCATGTCTCAAATATCTCACGACTCTATTATGATACATATAGAGGCAAGCAGATGATGTGTTCGACAACAGGGTTTCCCTCAATTGTTATCCTTGTTTATTAGGGGCTCTTCACGAACTTGAGGAGTGGACAATAGAGGAGAACGCAATGTCATGCCTCAAGTCTTTGCAAATCTACGAATGTATTAGGTTGAAGATGATTCGGAAGGATGAAGAATTTGCCACTTGATCAATTGAATTTAACATCTATGTCTGAAGAATTTAAAACTAGGATGAAGGAGAATACAGGAGAAGACTGGTACAAGATACAACATGTGCCCAACATCTACATTTTTTAATAATATTAAGTGAGTTCCTTTCTTTATTTAATTATTTGGTATAACTTTGATGTTTTTTTGCTATGTATGACCTTTCCATTTCATCTTAATTAGAATTAACTCTCTCTCATCTTTTGATATTTCAGCATATGCAGCCGCGCAATGGATAATATGTTCAATTGTTAGTTGCCTTCAAAAGGTAAGTCTTAATGTTTTGTTAATTTTTATTTACTATGTTTTGTTATCAAGGAATTATCAAAATATCAAAAAGCAAAAAATACATACATGGATTATTTGTATAGGAGCGGCGTGCGTGAGGAGTGCTTTTGGACTTCAAAGGAACTCCATATTAAGTTAGCAAGCAAGGGAACATACATGAAGTTTCTTATATATGAACTCTACTTCAATAATTGATGTTTGTGTGGATGTCTGTGATTTTATTTATGTAATTTTGTATGGGTTTGATATTTTGTGGTTATATGGCCACACATATATGTTTATATTTGTGATTTTATTTTGTAACGTAATTGGGTTTGATACTCTATCATTTTATATTTATTTAAGTGTGTGGCAATGCTTTCGTCTATTATTATTATGCCAATTTATAATTATTTGTTGGTGTGATTTATATAACGCAAGTATACGTTATCACAAACAAGTAATATAATGATAAGAGAGTATCGTTCCCACGAGGATTGTGTTTATTAATTACCAAAATTATTAACCCTAATTTTACTTTACAAATGAGATTGAAGAGATTTAATTTAGAAAATCTAATTCATGGATTAGATATATATATATATAAGGAGAAATCAATGTCAAGAGATTCTAGGGTTTCCGAGTTCACCTAGACAAATTCTACCTAGATCATCTAGTTCAATTAATCAACATTTGTTTCTTATGTTGTCATCAAATTTCCCTAAATTACATATTAATCTTTCTCAAGCATCAATAGCATATTCCACTAGATAAGTTAACTTCATCTCTGAGATAACTGTGAACCTATAGAACTCATTAAGCTCTAGAAATTTATAATGATGTATACAACCTCATAAATATCTCTATCTTATGATGATTGTATGATATTTCAACCAAGACCTCATTCAATTATCACCTCTCAGTCTCAAATCAAATTACTAATCATGCAATTGGTGATCAAGCAATCACAAGCATTAAACATAAATTAAAATATCCAACATAGTTTTGAAACAAACATCAATTGAATTAAACAAAGATGAGTCTAGGGTTTTCCATAGTCCGCTACATCGTAGCCCTAGAAAAAGTATTTAGAACATAATAATTGCAAAAGTTTGACATATGAATAAGGTTCATAATCAAATAAACAAAAGAAAAAAACTAAAAACTAAAAGCTCGTGCAATGAATCCGCACGAATCTTTGCTCCACGGCCTCTTGATCTCCGAAATCCTCCCCTCTTTCGTCTCAACCCTAGACCTTTTTATAACTTGAATCGGGGTAGCCTCAGGGCGCTATACTTTCTGCTTTTGTACCTCTTGATGTTGTAGCCTAAAGCGCCTGCATGCTAGCGCCTAGGCGCTAGATTTTCTGTTTTGCTTGTTCCCTCTTTGTTGAAACATTGCTCTTATTTCTTCAATCTTGTACTTTTTACGCGTTATTCCTTCAAATCATTCTCTTTCTTTCCTACAATGCAATAACAATAAGATTATGAGTAAAATTGGTTCAAAATAATTCATATTTAATTCATTATAAGTTAAAAAATGTCTATATATTGAGTGTAAATTATTACTCATCATTATTGTTTCCTTTAAATTCTAATATAATGATGTTTTTTGTTTTTTAGAAAATGTATAAACTATATGGTGTTGTCTAATATCGAATTAATGCAACATGATAATTTTTTTCCAATTAACTGTCATTTTTAAATTTTTCCAACACAACAATGGATGTTGAAAAGGTAATAATTTTCATTCATTCATCTCAAAATTTTATAATCTGTTTTATAAAATTAAATTTCCATTTATTTCAAAATTGGCATATATAACAAAGGGTAATATCTAGAATGACATTTAATTTTTATAGAAAAATATATAAATTCATATAAAAACAAAATAAAAGAGTGTCATCCGCTCCTTTGTCAAGCATGGAAGATTTGATCTACTTAAACAATGAAGGGTCAATAATAAAAATATTATAATACTTAACCAAGGAGGGTCAATAATAAAATATTATAATAATTAATAATGAACAAATATAATATGAAATCCATAATTATAATATAAAAAAATAATTACTTTAAAATTTGATATTTAAACCGAGAAAATGGCTATTTATACATTAGTATTTTTAATTATGCCCATTTATTTTTCTCGGTTTTTGAATTAGTTATCAATTTAATATATTAATATATAATTGTTGAACATCCCTTGGTGATTTATATTTATTTATTTATTGGTTCGTTTCGTTAGACTAGATAAGAAATTACTTACTACTTCTTATCATTTTATATGGATGATAAATTTTATCCATTAGGGTCAAAAATATCGAAAATATCTATCTATTTTACGCTTTTAGCCCTTTAGTCCTCGATATAAAATCCGCTATTTGCATATTTTTGTCCTTTTGGTCCCTCCAATTGATGGATATGCCCTTTTGTTCTTTCCAGCTGATGAACTGGAGGGACCAAAAAGGATGAAAAATGTGTAAATATAAGGGACCAAAATAGCAGATTTTCTATCGCTAAACGAGAAAATCGTGCAAAATACAGACTAAAAGAGACTGGATTTTATATTAGAGGGACTAAAATGGCGGAAAACGCAAAATATAGGGACTAAAAGGGCGAAAAACGCAAAATAAAGGGACCATTTTGATATTTACACCTATCATTTACTTATTGATCTAAATGCTAATTTTTGTTTTTTTAAAATATTTATTTTTTATATTTTTTATTTAGTTGGAATATTTTTATTTTTATAATTTATAATGAAATTTCACTCATATATTATTTTATTTTCTTAAATAAAATGATGTATTTGTAAAGTATTTATCATAACATATTAATGATTTTTTTAAAATCTGATTTAGTTAATTTTTGTTGTTATATTTATGAAAAATATACTTTTTTTTTTGTAATTATATATATTGATTATAAATTGAAAATAAATATTAATAAATATATATGGTTTTGTGGTTTGAATGAAAATAATAAGTATTAAGTATTATCAAAAATAAATCCTAGCATTATGACTAGGTTGACCCATCCAAGTCAACTGGTTCATGGTCAAACCGGCCAAATCACAGGCTTAGCATCCGGGTTTTTCATACTCCGATCTCAATCGGGGTATGCCCTGGATGGCCAAATAAGCCATGTATAATATAGTAAGGAGACAAACATCAACTCACAAACTACACTAGAATATACGAGCAGTAACTTTTCACTTATAAATTTTAAATTTAATAATATGATTACAACCATGTAAGCGGATTCTTCTGCGAGTGCTTCAATTCCTCAAAAATCACTTAAAAAAACAATGATAATTGCATGACCATCCAATCGAAAACTGATTGAAACGTTGAGGTTCCGATTTATTTATGGTTCTACACATGGCCAATTGGTGCTTAGGTATCGCTGTGAGAAGCAAGCGTTGTGTTTTGACGTGACACTAGATAATAAGTCTTTTTAATTTTGACCAATGGACCTTAAAATTAAGTCCCCATTAATGACTAAAGCATGTAAACAAAGGCTTTGTTTGATGATGAAAAAGGGTTGTCAGTATATATATTTATATAATTTTATATGAAAATTTAATATATTCAAATAACTTGTATACCCTCATGTTGAAGTGGGTAATTGCTAATGTGCCATTATAAACGCTGATGATGTTACTAATCCGCCTCTTCTTTTTCCTATTAATTTGAAAAACCTATTAAAATATTTATTTATCTTAAAGTTTTTAAATCCTAGATGGATGAAGAAAAAGAGTGAAGGTCCTTTTGATCTTTTTATTAAAAATTTAATTAGTTTTTAGAATAAAAATAAATAAGGTAAAACAATGTTTATTTATTTATTTATTCATTAGTGAAGAGTCTTGCTGCATTTGCTGTCCTTCTAATGTTGTGCCTTTTAATTGGTTTTCCCAGAATGTTCACTGTATGATGAGATCAGAGTCTTCTAGAGTTTAAGTGGTAATTTTTGTATTGAGTTTGTTGAAAATGTCTTGTAAAAACAATATATATATATATATATATATATATTGTTAAAAACAAGTTGTCATTTGTAGCATATCAAAAATTAAAAACAATATATATATCTGTAAAACAATACGAGACAAAAACACTTAGATATGAACCTTATTAGAGCAATGACTCCAAGTATCATGTTATAAAGAGCTCTGTAACTAAATCTCAAAGCAAAAGTTATTTCCAAATAAATATATGGTCAGAATTTGATCAGGAGACCCCATCTATGGGGACAACCATTGCCAAACCTGACAACCAATGCATTAATCTTCAAAATACTAACTAGCAAGACATTAAAAAGAAAAAAATAAAAAATATAGGGTGAATCATAAAACACCAAATTTATCCAAAATCCAACGGGCCCAATCAACTTCATTGTCCTACATGTTGATGAATTAGATAGAATTCAAATAGTTCAAAAGAAAAATGAATAAGTGACTCTACTATAGGTTATATATAACCAGTCAATATATATCGAGTCGCCTGATATATATATATATATATATATCAAACACATTTCTTGATTATGAAAAATGCATTTATAAGGACCAAAAAGAGTTGTATACTACAATAGCCATTTGAATCAACACAGACTAAACAAGTCCAGAGTTCATCTCTGCTCCAAAGACATCTACAGAATAAGTCCAAAACTTTTCATGCTAGTTTAATTATATTACTTATGTTAATTTTTAAGAATCTTTATATTGTATGTAAGATATCCATATGAGGTTATGATGTTTTAATTGATATTGAATGTGAACAGAATATGAAATATTGTGAGATATTTTGTGGAGTAACATATCTCGAATTTGAGGTGCTTTGAACAAATGCCTGTTGGCATTCTTTATAATTGGTTAATGTATTAAAAATTGAAATGATAGTTGTTATTCAGCTCCTTTTCTTAGTTCATTAATGTTGAGTGGATCTTAGTTTTCAGGGAATGAAAACCACCAATGATTTGGAAGAGCAAGACTCCCATTTTAACAATTTGACATCAAGGTTCTCAAATAAGATGTATTTGATTTTCAATGTCCTGACAATTCATTGCAGCAACATGAAAGATGAAGAGTGCATTGCTGAAGGATTATACACTCAATTTGAAAATGAGATCAGGTGATATTCTCTAATGAACATCACAACCTCCAAGCTATGCCCATTTCATGTAGCTTCGGAGGGAGGCATAATTGCGCCAAGAAGCCGTTTTAAGTTATCCTCAATATCAAATTTTAATTTAAAGTTAACGATACTCTTAGCAGATCAAAACAAAGCATCTGTCCTTATTTATACAAGAGCCAACTCTCTGTTGTTCACTCACTAGTGTCTTTTATTTTTGGTCCTCAATCCTTTTCTTTGTTATTAATCTAGTGCAGAATATTGTCACTTACTGGACAGTGTACTTTTCAATCAAGTTTTCCGATCAGCCAGTTGCTAACGTAATGACACACATATTAAGTATAAATGTTATGATTTCTTCACCATGATCACTTAGAATATATAGATTATTGTCTTATAATACCCATACGCTCCAGAAACCATATCAGTGAGATATTCACACCATAATTTTTTTAGACAGTTGTTCTACAAAATTAATTATGTACAAATTATTTGTTCGGCATAGCAGAATAAAGCATATTGAGTATCATTTCCTCCAAAAGGTAACAATAAAAGGAGAAATAGTTGAAGCATTGCAAGATAGAAAACAAATTACATATATATTTACAAAGTCTCTGACATCGTCAAAATTTGAGGAGCTATGAAGTTTGTCCAAGTATGCCCATAGTGCAGTAAGGATGAGTGTTAAAATTAAATGATTTTCCAAACTAGTGAAGAAAACTCTAACTAGATTTTGAAAAATTTTCTAGAGCCTTTGAACAAGAATGTCTAGGATGTTACATAACAATTATATTAGAATAGTTTTAATTAGAAGAATGTATAGAAAATCTAGAAACTAGTTTGTAAAAATCAAAAAGATTTATATATAGAACCATGCACAAGTACTATGAATACCCCATAAGTTTCTTACTTTTGAAATCA
>NC_052473.1:1646918-1674986 GCF_009730915.1 Dioscorea cayenensis subsp. rotundata
TTGATAAAAAAATTGAAAGAAATTTAAGGACTCTAAAGTTTGAGATATTCATCTCACGTATCCTATACTTTCAATTAATTGTACTTAATTTAAGCTTAGATTAAAAACTCATGAGAATGTGGGAAAGAAATTGAGAATAGGTCATCATGTACTAAGTGCAAGTCTAGCAAGACATTTAGATCCAATAAAAAATAACCCAGTCTCCGATCTCAAAACTGTATGAATAGTCTATTCTAAAAACACCGACCTAATAAATTTTGAAAAAAAAACAATTTCACTAGTTATATATTATTTATAAGTCAATCTAAATACTAAAAATCAGATCTATAAAACCAGGTTAGATTTATCTTTTTTCACCTAAAAATCTTTGATTAAAGAAATAAAAAAGCATACCCTTGTGTGTATATATATTTTTTAATTTATAAGTGTTGAATTTAGAAAACAAGTATTTTTTTTTCAAAGCTATAAAATTGGTGTCTTTCATGGAAGTATTTCTAAAAAAAGTATAAGAAAATTGCTCATTTTCATGTAAATAAATTGGTGTTTGTAAAACATACCTCTTGATGAAACCAATGCAACCAGGCTGCCCCTGTTGTCTACGCTGCTTGTAATACATGAAAGTGTCAATTATGTCAGCTTCAAAAGCAACATCTCTCATTTTCGTGACCCAGTTCTTGACCCTCTCATAATCTCCCTTGTTCTTCTTTGCATCTGCATCCATTAGCGCTTTGGTTGGATGTAGATTAAAACGTAATGGATTTAGTATTTACAAATCCTCAGACTGAAAAATCTAGGTGAGAAAGTCCAGTCTATTGGTTTTGGATGTATTTGCAACACTTGGATCACAAAATTTTATGTTTGATGGAGGGATTTGGAATTCGGATTCGAAAAATACGTGTTTGGCTTTGATGTATTTTTGTTTAGATTACGTATTATAGCATTCACCATGATGAGGGTTATCCCTTGCTCCGATATTATAAATAATTAATATATATTATAAAATTTATGAATTCAAATTTCAAATATTATGAATAATTAATATAATTATTATATACTTAATTTATTATAATAAAATATAATATATTAATTATTTATTCAAATAATTAATTTAATATAATAAATCAGTTATATATTATACTACTAATATTAATTACACTATAATATATTTTATTTAATATTTTATAAGATAGTCACTAGCTTTTATATATTATCAAATATTATAAAAATAGTTATTTTTGGGGATCCAAATCACTGGAGTTGAGCTACACTCCAATTGAGTGTAGTCTAACTCACCCAGCAAACTGATAAAGTATTTATACTACAACATAAATCCTCGAAAACCAAACACATGATTTGGATAAATCATGTAATTCCAACTCCCATGACTTTTAAATCCACTTGATCATTCACTCCATGCAAATTGATGGCTTCTTGCACTATCAGATCACCAAGTTTCTCCACTACAAAACCCACTGCAGCATCAGCCATTGATTTGTTCCTGTTGTTGTTATTCTTCTTCTTCTTCAGCAGGAAAGTTGTAGATAAATCTATGAAGGGGAGTAGCACTATAATTTTATATTTTTAAAATAATAGAATATATATAGTTTAATGTATTAGTTTGATTTTCCCAAGATCCATCAGGAAATGCATCCAGTGTCGTCACATCGACAACGTGCCACACGTTGTTGCTGATCTCGAGGATCTCAATACGTGCTCTCAGGGTTGTCAAATGGGGCTCATGCGATGTCTAGTCCATAAAAAAACACGTAGATGGAAATTTTATATATTTATATTTACTTATATAAGTTTATAACCTTCAAATAAACTAAAATATATATTAAAAAAATATAAGATCCACTAGTTTGATAGTGGCATACAAGCTGTAATGAGCTGGGAACTATTTTTTAAATTAATATTTATATTTTTTAAAAAAGATACTGTCAGAAGGTAAGCTGTAATGAACTGGGGAATATTTGGGAAAAAATAAAAAATTGAATAAACTATAATTTTTATTTTTAGATTAATAAAATAAGTTTAATATTTAATATTTTAAATTAAAAAATAATAATGTTGTTTTGGTTTTTCTGATCCATGGCATGCATCATCCACTCCACTGGCAGAGGCTATCAGTTTAATGGTTTTTTTTATATATAATTTTATAATGGAGAAACTAGCTAGTGGTATACATATTAGAAAAGTTTATACTTCGACCACATGTAGATGTAGCTTTATCATCATCTTTTGTAAGTTAAGGCTTAAGATACAAATATCTTAGGTAAAAATTCGGTGCAAATAAACTAAAAATTATTAATATATATATATATATATATATATATATATATATATATATATATATATATATATATATTAAATACTCCCTTCAATCGTTTTGATTTATCAAATTTAACTAATTCATATAAATAAAAAAATTAATTGATAATGTAAAATTTATAAAAAATTATATTAATTTTAAAAATTACCCTCACTTAAAATATGATTTAAGAAAATATATAGTTAATATGTATTATTGAAAGTTATAAAATTATATTTAATATAAAAAATTAAATTTAAAAAAATATAATATTTAATATTTTATAAATTTTATAAATTGATAAATAAAAAAAAGACAAAATTAAACGAGAGGAAGTACTTTCGTAACCACGTTGATCAAATTACAATAAATAAATAAATAGTCAATACATAATTAAAAATAAAGAAAATAAAGCTATTTATTAATGCATGTCCAAGAGTAAACCTGAAAAGATTTATAGTAAAAACAATAAGTTAAAATGAGGAAGGTGACCATGAATAAGGCATACACCCTTAATGGAGCTCATCTTTCTCAAAAATAAAAGATTAAAGAATTAATTCCATCTTACCGTATTAGTTGAGAATTATGATTTATTCATTTTATTAAAAAAATTGAAACATCTTACGCATAAGATCTATGCTAATAGACTAAAAGATCGTAAGACTAATAATACTTATAAATCATGGACAATTGAAATTAAAGATATATATAGATGATGAGTTAATCATTTAACACATTTGTGCTCTTATTTTATTTTATTATTATTATTATTATTATTATTATTTGAATAATAGGAGACAAACGCTCTTTTTTATTAATATAAACAATACCGAACAGTACTGAAGCTTGGATGTACAATGTATGTACAATACAATAATAATATAAAAATCCCGGGTAAATAATATATAAACAGTAGGAGAACAGTACTGTCAAGAGAGGGATTTGAATCCATGACCTCTCCTTTATATTTTGATGTCATGTCATTGGACTATCCAATAGTTGACTCATTTGTGCTCTTATGAATTGAAATTTGAATTTTGTTTTTTTCATAAAATACAAATATGATACATCTTACACATAGGTCTATTACAATAGACTAAAAAAATCATTAGATCTGCAGCTCGGATGGATGATAAGCGCTCATCTTATTTTTTAATCTGAAATTTGGGTGCCAATCATCAACAAATCTATACGTTGACTTTGAATTTAAAAAATTATAATTTATATTATAAAAAAAATAAATACAAGTGGTGGGCATTTATCAAGAGAGCAGGTACAATGGCATCCTGGCTGTAAGAAGCTGTGATAAAGGCGAAAAGAATTGAATAAACTATAATTTATGTAAAAAAAAACACTGGTACAGCTTGCCATCAAGCTTCAAGGAGTTGGGGTGTATTTATTAAAAATTAAATTTTATATTAATAGACCGCTTCTTACATACGCACGTCCCCGACTCGATATTTGTCGCTCATCTAAACAAAATAGAACCAGTAAAGTCCACGATTTTGATAGTCGCATCCCAGATTCCCAACTGTAATGAGCTGGGGAGTATTTGGGAAAAAAAAATTGAATAACCTATAATTTCTATTTTTAGATTAATAAAATAAGTTTGATATTTAATATTTTAAAAAAAATTTAAAAATAATATTAGTTTAGTTTTTCTATGATCCATCAAACACGGAAATGCATCATTCACGGGGAGGTGACATCATCATGGATAAAAAAAAAAGTCAATGGGCCTTGACCCAATATCACGGGTTTCTAACTTGTAGGACGTAACATAAAGTCCATGTGGCAGAGAGACACACGAAGCTATCAGTTTTACCAATGTTTTAATAAGCGGACCTATTGTTGAACCAGTTAGGCAATCGATTCCGATTCAACTGGTTGAACTGATTCAACAGGATTTAATTTTTTCAAATAAATAAATATTTAAAAATTTAAAAAAATTAAAAATAATAAAAAAGATACAAAATTACATATTGCAAATTTAAATTAAGGTCACAAAGTCTTAACTTTACATAAAATTAAAATTTTTAAAATACAAATATAAAAGGATACAACTATACAACAAATATTAAAAAATAAAGAATTAAATAAAATATAATTATACAAGTATATAACAACAATAATGATTAAAAATTAAAAACCAAACCGTTCAAATGTTTAATTTAACACTTTAACTTTAATGATTTAATTATTGATTAGTGTAAAATTATAAATTAATCATAATAAATTAATGATAATAAATTATAATATATTAATATCTTTATGCATCTTACTTTTTATTTTTTTGACTTTTTTGCATTTTAAAATTTGGATTGAGTTAATGAGTTTATTAACTTTATTTAAGTTTTTAATTATAAAATAAATAAACTAATTAAATAATTTAAATTAATAAATTAATCGGTCCCGGTCCCAACGGCTTAGCAGAGCCTGTCCTGGGTTCTTCGATGGTTTATATCACTAATCAGACCGGTATATCTATCGGTTCCCGATTGAACCGGCCGATCCAGTCAGGTTTTTAAATCATTGAGTTTTACTATATTTTTAGTGGAGCAGCTAATCAAGGGCATGCATTAAAAGAGTTTATACTTGAACTATATATATATATATATATATATATATATATATATATATATATATATATATATATATACCCCATCTCATATCAGCTGAAGCTACAAACATTTCAAGTAAAAAATTCGATGCTAGATCAAAAAATCATTAGCAAGTCTATTCTGTGAAATACTTTCTTAACCTCATTCATCAAATTATAATAAATAAATAAGCAATAAATAATTAAAAATAAAAAATAAAAAAAACAAAGTAATATATAATAATAATACTAATAACAACATTAAATCACATGAGATTTATCTCATGATATTTATTAATTAATTATAATAATATTACAAAGTATCTCGTGTGGAGTGATTAGCGTTTAAATCTTAATAGTGACGTGAAAATCCACACTCACACGTGATTGAGACACCTCCACTCATGCGTGGTAGAGATAATCGTTTGTTATTTGTCAAATATATATATATATATAATCGAATAATTTATGTTATTTTTTTAATAAAATAAATAAATATTCATTTTGATAATTACTGTGAAAAAAATTCATCGCTCAATTTTTCATTTAGTTTTAGAAAAAATTATCATTACTAAAACATAAAATAGTGTTTTTAAAATTTAATTATTAATCATTCAAGACAAAGAAATGAAAAAAAAGGACAACTGAATGGTTGGATGGCAAGGGTGCTTCCACAAAGAAGGCATATCAAACAGCCCCGCATGCATGATTGCATGGTGCATGGGGTACTCAAGACACATCCTACGATTCTCTTAAAAATTGGTTTCTTGGAATTCACTTTGCATTTATTTTCTTTTTTTAATATTTTTTATAAGAAAGATGGTAAGAAAATTTGGATATATATAACCTTTGCATAACGAAGTAGTTTTTTATTTTAACAATAAATAAATAAATTCGGGGTCGAAACCCGTATGAAAGAATTATGATTATGATATATCATTTTTTAGTATACATGGTAGACCTATATTGTCACGGTTGTTAGTCCGTCTTACATGATAAATCCATAGGGTCGTTAAGCCATCTTAGTTAATGTATTTCTTTATCTACATGTCACTTTGCCCTTTTGTGTGGCTCTTATAGCTTATTTGTTAAAATTTGTATATATCTATAGTTATCTTTATTAACAAGTAAAGTTAATTTATTATTATAGTAATGCTATATAGAGCGAAACAGTCACATGAACCAGCCACACGAATGATGTGGCCGGTCACGTGATTGCTTCTCTCTCCGAATTTTTTATTTTTATTTTTATTTTCTTTTTAAAAGATAATGTCACCAAACTCTCTCTATATCACGTGGCTGGTTGTACGTCGCTCCCCCCTCCTCTCTCTCTATTACTCTCTCTCCCTCTCGTGTCTCTCTCTCGGTTCCCTCCCGCCGCTCACCCCTCCTCTCTCTCCTGCACCATCGATCCCGGCGCCGCTTCTTCTCTCTTGAGGAGATTTGCTTAGAGACCATCTCAATCCGATGATCCGCTCACCCTTGGCATATACGGCCCCAAGATTTGGACAGCTAGCTCTTCATCAGCAGAGCCACTCAAAGACCAGCCGAGCAGGCTTAGTTAATTGGGCTAAGGTCACCGATTCGCTGCTATACTCGGTGATGTAGCTCCCCATCGATACCACCATCGTGAATGGTGGCGAGTGTGCTCACACCGCGAGCGATCGCAACTCGGTGCTCACTAGTGACGGAGTCACAAAATGGTAGACCAGTGTGACCGACAACACCTTGCATGAGTCGCTTTTGTTAACTCGGAAGCAAATGGTGAGTTTAGAGTGAAGCATTGGGGTGGTGATATTCTCCGCCCAACAGAGTGGTTGTAACAGCGTATGCGAGTTCTTTCTTATCTTTGCGGTCTAATCGCGGATCTCGGCGTCTATGGGCCTGGAATCTAGTCCAGCGCCTCTGAGATGGTGAGATAGGTCCAGCGCCTCTGAGATGGTGAGATGGAATAGAGAGAGAGAGAGAGAGAGAGAGAGAGAGAGAGAGAGAGAGGGAGCGACGTACAACCAGCCACGAGATAGAGAAAGAGTTTAGTGACATTATCTTTAAAAATAAAATAAAAAAAAAATTCGGAGAGAGAAGCAGCCACGTCATTCGTGTGGCTGGTTTATGTGACTGCTTCGCTCTATATAGCATTACTCTTATTATTATTATTATTATTAATTGTGAGTCGGTTACAAAGAGTTTTAGAGAGTTATATGTAATTAACAAAAAAAAAATGGAGTTTATTGTAAAATCAAAACAATTTATAGAGGTCAATGTAAAAGAATATATTTGTTATTTCTTTTATTAAAGATCTCTATAAAAATGAGAAATTATATATATATATATATATATATATATATATATATATATATATATATATATATATATTCCTATAAAAAGTAATATTTACTTATATACCCTTATAAATCATTGTTATTTGCTTACCTATATCTCATACCAAAAGCCAATAAATAATGGTTCTAAGAAAATTGAATAATTATTTGCCTCCTTTTTTTCATCTTCACAAATGAAGGAAAAAAAACAATCAATAGATATCTTCATTGTTTGAGAGTGTGAGTAACAAGTGTTTGTACTCATGTATTTTTACCTCTTTTAGTGGATTGTTTATCTCTGGGCTTGGCCCCCCAGACGTAGGCGAGTGGACGCCGAACTGGGTTATCAATTTTGTGTGTCTCCTTCTTCTTTTGTTTGTGTGAACTTTTTTTGATGGTTTGTGTGAGATCTATGAGTGCTTGAGTATTCCCTAAAACCCACAAACCACACCGGTGGAACTAACAAGTGGTATCAGAGCTCTGGTCGTCGTGTTCACTTTGGTTGCAAAGTTGGTGAGGTCCTAACAAGTTCCATTGATTGCCGGAAAAGAGGGAGCTTCCGTCACACGACCACCGTTGCTAGATGGATCAAATTATCCATATTGGAAGGCACGCATGAAGGCTTTCATTAAATCTATTGATGAGAATGCATGGACAGTCGTAGAAGAAGGATGGTCTCCTCCAATCGATGTTAATGAAAACATGAACGAGACAGTGAAAATGAAGAGTAACTGGAGTTCCGAAGATATGCTCAAAGCAAATGCCAATGGAAATGCACTCAATGCTATTTTCGGAGGAGTAGATGAGAACCAGTTCAAGTATGTTGCAACTTGTGATTGCGCCAAGAAAGCTTGGGGGATTCTTCAAACCATTCATGAAGGCACCAGCTTGGTAAGAGAATCTAAACTTCAAATGCTAACAACCATGTTTGAGAATTTTAGAATGGGAGAAGATGAGACGATAGCTATGTTCAATGCCAAATTGATGGATATAGCAAAAGAAATATTTAATGATAAAATATATGTTCCAACATGTTGCAACAATAGCATATCATTGCATAATTTTAAATAGTAAACATAACCAAAACTTAGCCTTTTTTAGGTTTCTAATTAACTATTAGGAGTATAATATTAAAATAATTAGCTATAATTAAAGAGAGTTTATTTCTCACTTGGAATGTAATTAAATATAGTTTATTTAATTTGGTATAACTTGTTTATATATAATTTATAGATAACCTTATTATTAGTATTATGTATAGACGAGCCTTTTTAAAAAGAACATAATTTGGGTTTTGGAACACAAAACAAGAAAGATGACAAAAAGTAGAATTAATTTAGTGGAGAACGAAAACATAATTAAGTTTTATTTGATGGCATGCATGCTACCATAATTACAAATTAAAAGATGCAAGCATCATTGCAAAGGGCATGAGGGCACATCAATAAATAGAAAATTTTTTAGTATGTTATTTAACTTTGGCTCATTTGCACTTTGATCATCGAACTTCAATTTGTATCAATTTGGTCACTCAATTTTAATTTGATTTCACCGGGTAAAAATCAAGGATTTCAATCTTCAATTTATTACATGGTTGTTTGAAAATCAGAGTCAGCCCTCCCCATGACACATTATTAAGTCTATTATAGGTGTGTATGTCATCGAAAAAGAGCCACATCATTCATTTGAGAGCCAAAATCCCTTGATTTACAGGTAAAATCAAAGATTTCAATCTTCAATTTATTACATGGTTGTTTGAAAATCAGAGTCAGCCCTCCCCATGACACATTATTAAGTCTATTATAGGTGTGTATGTCATCGAAAAAGAGCCACATCATTCATTTGGGAGCCAAAATCCTTTGATTTACTACCCAGTGAAATTAAATTAAAGTTGAGTGACCAAATTGATGCAAATTGAAGTTCGGTGATTAAAGTAAAAATGAGCCAAAATTTAGTGACCTACTAAAAAATTTACCCCATAACTTGTTCTCTTATCTCCATGTCCTACACATGTCCCATAATAATAATAATATGAAGATTTATGTTTTAGGACCTTAAACTGATTGACCTTCATTTGTGCAAATCTTAATGTAGGTGCAATACTTTAATAAATATTAAAATGATTTTGTATATTAATTTTAAAATAGTTAAATACAGATATTAAACACTATAAACGGCACCAATGCTATATGCATGATCTATTATTTAAACCTTTCTTATTATTTGTTATTATTTTCTAAATCACATAAATTCGATTTTAAGGTAGTTTTAATAAAAGGGCTTTCATTTGCACACTCATATAAACATGTGTATTAAACATTGTTTTTAACTTATTTATTTTTATTCTAAAAAACTAATTAAGTTTTTAATAAAAAGATCAAAAGGACCTTCACTCTTCTTTCTTCATCCATCTAGGAAAAAACATTAAAACTTTAAGATAAATTAGGTTTTTCAAATTAATAGGAAAAAGAAGGGCGGATTGGTACATAGAACGTCTATAATAACACATTAGCAATTACCCACTTCAACTTGAGGTATACAAGTCATTTGAATATATTAAATTTTCATATAAAATTATATAAATATATATACTCAACCCTTTTCATCATCAAACAAGCCTTTGTTTAAATGCTTTAGTCATTAATGGGGGACTTGATTTTAAGTTCCATCGGTCCAAATTAAAAGACTTATTATCAGGTTGGCCATGTGTAGAACCATAAAAATCGGAACCCTCGACGTTTCAATCAGTTTTTGATTGGATGGTCATCCAATTATCAGATGAAAAAACCCAGATGCTAAGCTTGTGATATGGCCAGTTTGACCATGAAACAATTACTCGAATGGGCCAAACGAGTCATAATACTAGGATTTATTTTTGATAATACTTAATACTTATTATTTTTTATTAAAACCACAAAATTATATATACTTATTAATATTTATTTTCAATTTATAATCAATAAATATAATTAAAAAAATATATTTTTCATAAATATAACAACAAATGTTAACTAAATCAGATTTAAAAATAAAATTCATTAATATGTTATGATAAATACATATACTTCATTTTATTTAAGAAAATAAAATAATATATATGTGTAATTTCATTAGAAATTATACAAATAAAAATATTCCAACTAAATAAATAATATAAAAAGTAAATATTTTAAAATACAAAAATTAGTATTGAGATCAGCAAGTTAATTGATAAAATTATCATCTATATAAAAGGATAAGAAGTAATTGGTAATTTCTTATCTAGTCTAACGAAACGAACCAATAAATGAATAAAAATCACCAAGGGATGTTCAACAATTATATATTAATATATTAAATTGACAACTAATTAAAAAAAAACAAGAAAATAAATGGGCATTATTAGGAAATACTAATGCATAAATAACCATTTATCAATTTAAATATCAAATTTTAAGTACTTGTTTTTATATTATAATTATGGATTTTATATTATATTGGTTCATTATTAATTATTATAATATAGTATTATTGACCTCAATGCATTGGTTAAGTAGATCAAATCTTCCGTGCTTGACAATGAGTGGATGACGCCCTTTATTTTGTTTTTATATGAATTTATATATTTTTTTCCCATATAATTAAATGTTATTCTAGATGTTACCCTTTGTTATATATGCCAATTTTGAAATAAATGGAAATTTAATTTTATAAAACAGATTATAAAATTTTGAGATGAATGAATGAATATTATTACCTCTTCAACATCCATTTTTTCCATTGGAAAATCTAAAATGAGAGTTAATTGGAAAAAATTATCATGTTCTGTTAATTCTAATATCAGACAACACCATATATTACATATACATTACTAAAAAAACCCAAAAAAAAAAAAAATCATTGAATTAGAATTTAAGGAAACAATAATTATATATTGTCATAATAATAAGATGCATTGTCACACACTTAAATAGATATAAAATGACGTTACAAAATAAAGCCACAAATACACACATATATGTCTGGGCATATAACCACAAAGTATCAAACCCAAATAACATTACATGAATAAAATCACAGACATCCACAAAACATCAATTATTGAAGCAGAGTTCATATATAAGAAACTTCATGCATGTATGCTCCCTTGCTTGCTGACTTAATATGGAGTTCCTTTGAAGTCCAAAAGCACTCCTCACGCATGCCGCTCCTATACAAATAATTCATATATGTATTTTTTTGCTTTTTGATATTTTGATAATTCCTTGATAACAAAAATAGTAAATAAAAAGAACATATTACCTATATATTATTAATTTCTTCAGCAATTTCTTCATCAGGTTCTCCAGACTGAAATATCAAGATAAAGAGTTAATTCAAAGATTAAATGGAAATGTAATACTAGAAATCAAAAGTTATCCAAATAATTAAATAAAGGAACTAACTTTTCATACGAATGTTGGGCACATGTCGTATCTTGTACCAGTCTTCTCCTGTCTTCTCCTTCATCCTAGTAATGAATTTTTTAGGCATTTGAATAACTTCCAATTGATCAAGTGGCACATTCTTCAGTCCTTCTGGAATCATCTTCAACCTACGAGAATTGTAGATCTCCAAAAACTTGAGGCATGGCATTGCCATCTCCTCTATCGTCCACTCCTCAAGTTCCGTAAGAACTACAATGCGCAAGGATAACAGTTGAGGGAAACCTGTTGCCGAACATATCATATGTTTGCCTACATATGAGTCATGCCATAATTCTAGATATTTGAGACATGGCAGCTTCTCTAGTGTTGCCATTGGGTCTTGCTCCAATCCAGACCCACCCAACTTTAGTTTCACTAGTTGTTGAGGAAATACATCATTGTGTGGAAGATGTTTGCGGTTCAAACTTCCCCAGAGAACCAATTTCTTGAGGCAGTGTTGATTGGAAAAGGCTGTAATGATGTTGTTGTCCAAACAAATTGCTCGTCCGTGTATAGAAAAAGAGGCACTGTATATAGATAAGGAGGCAAGACGACCCAATTTCTGGAGTGATGAAGATAGAGCATCGCCATGATCATTAAAGACTTCATTAATGCTCAATTCGCATAGGTTTGTGAGTTTTGGAAGTGCATTCCCTATCCATGATCCAGCATTTATCCCTTTTAAAGTCTGCAAATTCTTTGGTACATTATTTCCCATATTTGGAGGAGGAACCCTTGATGACATTGGTAGCTTAACATGCCTGAGATTGCCAATTGTCCAAAGTGAATCTGATATCTTTTCTAAATTTCTACAAGACAGAATAAAAGTCTGGAGATTATGGAGATGACAAATCCATGATGGAATTTCCTTCAGATTCACATCTTCACTGAACTCATCACTGAACTCATCACTGAACCCAAGATATCTTAAATGAATTAATGATTTGATTTCACTTGGAAATTCTGAAATACCCTTAGTATGCAAACAAAGCACTCTTAATAATTTAAATCTGCCAAGCTGGCCTTTCAAAGCCCTAAAAGCCAGACGATTATAAGATCCATAGACACCGTAGAATAGACCCCGCAACATTGAGTTAGAATAGTTTAGAATGGCAACCTCATTACATACGATTATTCGTCGGGCTGCATTTGACATTGTCACATTATCTACAGTGTCATTATTCTTGTAGATTTCAAAATATCTATTCTCTTTGGCTTTCTTGATGCACATATCACGCAAGACATCATGGATTTGGCAACAATATACACTACCATCATATTCCCGGCTAGTAATTTGGACCATGCATCTTTGTGCCAAATCCTCCAGACAATCCAATCCGACTTCTTCTGTGGTCTTACCATCTTTTACTGGTAAGAAACCTTCTGCCAACCACAATCTAATTAATATTTCTGAAGAAATAGTCCAGTCCTCTTTGAAGCAACCAAAATAAAGAAAACATGATTTCAAATAATATGGCAAATTATTGTAACTCAATGCAATTATTTCTAAACACCTTTCTCCACATTCCACAAATTGCCCATTCATGCTCTCAACAACTTTCCGCCATGCATCTTGGGTTTGTGGTTTCGTTGAGACAAATCCTCCAAGAACTACTAGTGCTAGTGGTAGACCTCCACACCTTTGAACAAGTTGATGAGCATAATCAACCAAATATGTTGGGCAACATGTTTCAATATTTTGATTTGGGAAGACCTTGCGCAGAAACAACGCCCGACTCTCCTTTTCATCTAAGCAACGCAATTCATGTGGTTCGGTGGTAGGATTTGCAATCTTAGCAACATTTATGAAGCGAGTAGTGATAATAACTCTACTTCCATTTTGATCATCTGGGAAAACCTTTTGTAATTGATCCCATACATTTTCTCTCCAAACATCGTCAAGAACCACCAAGTACCTGCCTTTCTTCAATTTTTCAAAAACTTTAACCGAGAGAGATTCAATTGTATCCCCTGGTGAAGTTTCTAACTTTTCTAACAAGATTTTATTCAAAATGTCAAGGATGGTACATTCTTGAGATATGATTACCCATGCAAATATATCAAAACTTCTCTTGACTCTAGGGTCATTATAAATGGATTTAGCAAGTGTGGTCTTTCCAAGACCACCCATACCAACTATAGATATCACTGATTGATGTTTTTTGCTTGTGTCGACCAGCTCTTGCACAATTGTTTTCTTCTCATCAACAAAGCCAACCATATCAATGTCATCTCTCAGTTGAGGCAATATAGGGATCTCACCTGGACTTCTGGACTGACAAGTTGCACAAATATTAGAAATGCCATATACTTCTCTACTTTCAGATAACTCATGCAACTTAGATTTTATCCCCTTAACATCCACATGAACCTTGTGTCTACTGACCAATTCATCAAATATAGATACAAACCTGGAGAAAAATCATAGTTATTTTTTATATCGATATGCTTCAAATTTTTTAATGCATCTATAATCGAATTTCATTTGATCAAATAATTTAGAGAAATTTAAGAACTCTAAATTGAGATATTCATCTTACTCATCCTATACTTTCAATTAATTTTAGTTAATTTAAGCTTAGATTAAAAAAAATGCAAATTTAAAATTTTGAGTAAAATAAAAAATACAGAAAGCTTTATTAACATGGGGTGTGCGTTTAGTTCATGAATCTTTCGAACATTCCTAGACAATTGGATAAGATTGTAGAAGGTTTGGTACACTGCATTTTCATAAATAAGGAAAAGTCATATGCTTGGTAATTATATAAATAGATAAAAGTTTTATATCTCAAATCACTAGAAATGTGAGTGATAAGAGCAAAAACTCATGAGAATGTGGGAAAGAAATTGAGAATAGCCCATCATGTCATGTGTAACATGTGCAGATGTAGCAGGACATTTTCATCTAAAGAAAAACAACCCAGGATCCTATTTCAAAACTCCATAAAAATTTTATTCTAAAAACACCGACCCAATAAATTTTGAAGGAAGCAGTTTCACTAGTTATATATTTTTAATAAGTCAATCAAAATACTAAACATTAGATCTATAAAACTTGTTTGGATTTAAATTTTTTCATCTAAAAATGTTTGACTAAAGAAATAAAAACGCATACCCTTATATATATATATATATATATATATATATATATAAAAGATAAGTGCTCATTTTCATGTATATAATTGGTGTTTGTAAAACATACCTCTTGATGAAACCCATGCAACCAGGCTGTTGTCTACGCAGCTTGGAATACATGAAAGTGTCAATGATGTCCTCAGCTTCAAAAGCAAGGTCTCTCATCTCTGTGACCCAGTTCTTCACCCTCTCATCATCTCCCTTGTTCTTCTTTGCATCTGCATCCTTTAAGAAGTCTTGCATTCGCCGCAGTTCTCGTTCCAACCACTCCACTTCATCTCTCACTCCATACAAATTGCTGCCTTCTTGCACTATCAGATCACCAAGTTTCTTGACTAAAGAACCCACTGCAGCATCAGCCATTACTTCGTTCCCGTCTCTTCTTCTTCAGGGAAGTTGGGAAACTTGCAGATAAATTTTTGAAGGGGAGCAAGAGTACAAGATTTTATATTTTTAAATTAATAGAGTATATAGTTTATTTATATTAGTTTTATTTTTCCAAGATCCATCAAGAAAATGCAATATGCAGTCTCTCTCTACCGGGCGCTGACAGCATCCAGTGTTGTCACATCAACAATGCGCTAGAAAGAGAAAGAAATTTAACACTCAAATTTGTTACTTTTTATCTTCTCTTCATTCCTTTGTTGAACAGATTACTAAAACAAAACGCGTTCGAGTTTAGTTATTAATTTGTTTTTTTTATTATTTTTATTTTTGTAAAAGACTCATAACCTAGGTGAACAATGAAAAGCTCATTTTATTTCCAAATTATCAAAATATGGAATGTGACTGTCCACAGTAATTTTGACCAGATTAATAAGAGCATCAAACAAATTAAGCAATAGACTAAATGAATGCAAATATTTACATATAAAAAAAAAAAATCTCAAGTCCACAAAAACTACAAATAATAATTTCATACAAATATTAAAAAAATGCATACACAAGCCTACAAGTAATAATTAAAATAAATATCAAGAATACAACAACTAATTTCATTCAAGTCTACAACAAATAAATTTCATGTAAAAATATTTACAAAAAAAACCCAAGTCTACAAAAACTATAAATAGTAATTTCATGCAAATATTAAAAAATGCATACACAAGTCTGCAACCAATAATGAAATTAAATATCAACAATACTACAAATAATTTCATTCTACAACAAATAAATTTCATGCAAATATTTACAAAAAAAAACCCTGAGTCTACAAAAACTAAAAATAATAATTTCACGCTAAAAAATGCATACACACGTCTACAACTAATAATAAAAATAAATATCAACAATACAACAAATAATTTCATTCAAGTCTACAACAAATAAATTTTATGTAAATATTTACAAAAAAAAACCCAACTCTATGAAAACTAGAAATAATAATTTCATGTACTTTTTAGAAACCCACAAGTTAAAAATAATTTCATTCAAGTCCACAAAAATAATTTCATGCGTTTTTCAAAAAAACCACAACTCTAAACTAATAATAAAAATAAATATCATTAATAAAAAATAATAATTTTATTAAACTCTACAAAAACTAATTTCATGCAAATATTAAAGAAAACCAAGTTTACGAAAACTAGAAATAATAATTTTCATGTATTTTTAGAAAACCCACAAGTTTAAAAAATAATTTCATTGAGTCCAAAAAATAATTTCATGCATTTTTTAAAAAACCACAACTCTAAACTAATAATAAAAATAAATATCATAAATACAAAAAAAATAATTTCATTCAACTCTACAAAAATAATTTCATGCAAATATTAAAGAAAAACCAAGTCTACGAAAACTAGAAATAATAATTTCATGTACTTTTTAAAAAACCCACAAGTTAAAAATAATTTCATTCAAGTCCACAAAAAATAATTTCATGCATTTTTAAAAAAAACCACAACTTTAAACTAATAATAAAAATAAATATCACAAATACAAAAAAAAATAATTCCATTCAACTCTATAAAAATAATTTCATGCAAATATTAAAAAATCCCAAGTTTACAAAAACTAGAAATAATAATTTCATGCATTTTTTTAAAAAACCACATGTCTATACTAATAATACAAATAAATATCAAGAATACAACTAATAATTTTGTTCAAGTCTACAAAAATAAATTCATACAATTATTTAAAAAAAAACAACTCTATGAAAACTACAAATAATAATTTCATGCATTTTTTTAAAAAACTACAAGTCTAAGCTAATAATTAAATTAAATATTAAGAATTTCAACTAATACTTTTATTCATGTCTACAAAATAATTTCGTCCAAATATTTATAAAAAAGTCAACTAAAACTACAAATAATAATTTCATGTATTTTTAAAAAAAACCACAAGTCTAAACTAATAATTAAAATAAATATATCAAGAATACAAGTAATACTTGTATGATTAAAATAAGACAAGGCTACAAAACTATAACTAAACATAAAAATAAATAAATCATGACCAACCTTGTTAATTAGGGACTTCCACAATGTAAAAAATTAATAGAAAACCCAAATTTGCACCACTCCAAGTCTCAAAAACTCCAACTTGTAATATTAAGCCTTGATAATAAACTTTAAGATTCCAAATAATATGCCTTGAGAGAGTGAGATTAAGAGAGAATAAAAATAGAAAAGTTGAGAAATATTGAGATTAAGACAGTTGGGAAAGAGTAATAATTTATAAAAACTAAATAATATAAGTATGGTGGATATATATAGAAATTTATAAGAAATTAAAAAAAACTGAGTTTTTCAAAATTCAAAATTTTGAATTTAAAAAAATAATAATAATAATAATAATAATAAAGAAGCCCAAAGGCTCCCAACCCGGCGGTGAGGAACCGGGCCACTGGTTGGGGCAAGCTGGGAAAAGTATAAAGGACGCACTGCGCTGTCAGACGCTAGGCTGGACTTTATGCTCCGTAAAATTTCTTCATCATTTCCTTGTGTGAATGATATCTTAGGGAATCAGGACTGTTGGAAAAGACATTGCAAATTTGCATGCAAGTTCCAACGAAAATCAAGCTTAATTTCTATTTTGTTAGTCATTCTAATAATAATATCTTGACTTGGAACATTGCGTTGTCTTTAATCATTTTGATAAAAAGATCTAAACTTTGATTTATAATTTTTTTTTAAAATAAAAGTCATTATTCTTAATTTTACTTCAACTATCATAGTAATTTTGGTTGTGTAATGATGAGTTGGAATGTAAATAAGTCTAGTTGGGACTAATTTGATTATATTCAAACTTGACTCATCACTATTTTACTTGAGCTCTATTTAATCTCTTTTTAACTCTCAAGTCTCAACACAAGAGGCCAAATTAATAAGAGCATCAAACAAATTAACCAACAGTCTAAATGTATGATGAACAGTTAATTTTATTTCCAGATCTTGACTTTGAATGCCAAAAGTCAAGTCTCTAGTTAAAAAAAAAGGAGGACAAGTAGAGAGCTGTAAACAGCAGGGAAACGTGTAAAGTGAACACTGTACGGTCATGAAATTTCTTCATCATTTCCTTAATGTGAATGATATCCCGTTTGGTTAGAGGAGGAATGATGGGGTAATAGGGAAGGGGATGGGGATAGGGGATGGGGATGGGGGATAGGGAATAGGGAAAGGGGATTGGAGATGGGGATAAAAGTAATGTTTGGTTGAAGGGAATGGGGATAGGAATATGAGAGGGGATAGGGGAAAATTTTAGTAAATTTACTTTTGTACCCTTGAGTATTTTAATTAAATAATGTATCTTAATTGTAAAAGAAACAATTATTAAATGCCTCCAATTTTTATAAATAATATTTAAATGAGTTATTGATGTATTTATTTTTTAAATAAAATTTTAAATTAATTTAAGAATAATTAATTTTTTAATTTATAAACACATTATATTTAAGAATAATTAATTTTTTAATTTATAAAATAATTTAAACAAAATTATTCATTTTTATTATTATAATTAAATATTTTAAATAAAGTCTAATTTAATTATTATATGTTTTATTATAATTATTAAAATAATTAATCCATTTAACTATTATCCAATTTAGTTTTTATGATTAAATATTTAATTAAATATATATTTTAATTACGGTTTCATGAAAATTAAAATGGACAAAATTTCTACTTTCCTAAAAGAAATCTTGAAGTCTATTTTAATTATGATTTAATTATGAGTAATAAATATTTAAAAATATTTTTATTTAATTATACTAATTAAATATTTTAATGACATAAATTAATTTAATTATAGGATGTATTTAATTAAAAAATAATTTAATTATAACATGTATGGGGTGTATTATAGAAAATAATTTTTTTATTTATTAAGGGTATATTGGTAATTAAAAAGGCAAAAAAAGGAAGGAATGCTCATGCCCCCCAATTTTGGGGGGCATGAGCAATATGGGTTTTGAGGGGATGAAGCCCCCCTCATTCCCATCCCCAATCCTATTGGTGCATACCCAAATATGGGTATGCACCAAAAGTGGGAGTGATCCCCATGCCTTGGGGATCACTCCCTCAATCCAAACACTACCTTAGCGTCTACGTTGTAAAAGACCATGCATGCAAGTTCTAACGAAAATCAAGCTTAATTTCTATTTTGTTAGTCATTTTGTTAATAATATCTTGGCTTTGAATATTGTGTTCTCTTTAAATCATGAGGCTGAGCACCGAGTTTGTTCACAATATTATTATAATCTCTTGCGTTTTTCTAATACAATCCATAGCAACTTTTCCTTAGTGCTCACCAGAAGAAAATGTTTTATTCGGATCCATCAAGAAATGCATCCTCTATTCTACTTGGCGGTGACAGCATCCAGTGTTGTCACATCGACAAGATGCTACATGACGTTGCTGATCTCGAGGATCTCAAGACGTATTGTAAAATGGGGCTCATGCGATGTAGAGGCATAAAAAAAGTGAACACCCAATGATCATTCAAACATAACCTATTTTTATCATATTTTTTCATAAACTTAAAAAAAATGGTGAAAACATACTTGGAAAGTATGCCCTATTTTTTTCATATTTAACAAAAATTATGCTCATGATAAACATATTCAGGTTTTCACAATCCCAAACAAACAATCACTAGATATATAGGATACAATAGGAATTCTACATATAGGTGAAGGGCATTAATGGTATTTTGCATTATTTAAAAAAATAAAAAAAGCAATAAACATCCACTCCCACAAAAGACCCCAATTTGGGGGAGTGGATTATGAGGGGTGCCTCACCCCTCCTCACCCCCTCTTATCCCCCTTCACTCCCCAACCAAACAACACCCACACCACCCAACACCCCCTCACTAGAAGAAAATGTTTTTCTTCCGATCCATCAAGAAATGCATCCTCTACTCTACTGGGCAGTGACAGCATCTAGTGTTGTCACATCGACAAGATGCTACATGTTGTTGTTGATCTCGAGGATCTAAAGACGTATTGTAAAAGGGCAGAACTTACATGAAGTTCATTATATGCATTTCATGTAGTGCCCAGTTATATGGTGACACATGTCCCATTTGTAGCTCTTTTGCTTTTTCCTTTTTCTCCCGTTAACTTAAGCTTGCCTCCGTTAACTTTGAAGAAAAAAAATAGTATATTATATTATAAAAGTCGCTCAAATGACATTGTGACGGATGTTTAACTAAAAATTAGGCTAAAAATTAGGCTAAACAAAAATAGTTTGGATAATTAACTAGAATTACAACAACAAAAATCAACAAAAGATCTTCCATAATGTCCAAAGCAATTCCAAAAACAAGAAATAAAAGATCCTAACACTCCCAACCATTACATCATAACAATAAAACAAAAATCATGAGATAACAAGCAAAACTCATTATAAATTTCATGACAATATCATTTAGTTTTTGTTTTTTTCTTAACACATCTAATCTTCGATTAAATCCATCTCATCTTCGATAAGTATTCCCTTTGAAGCGAATTGCTTGATGTAGGTATGACAACTTCCATATTGGATATTTGGATATGTTGGGCAACTGGTTTTTATCAATCGAGAGGTCACACATGAAGATGACACCTACAACACAACAAGAACAAAGTTTAGCACATCCTATTTGTTTGGAAAATTAGAAAGCACAATTAAATTGTTCAGCAAAATTAACACAAAAGCTAAAAATGCCATAAAAAAATTATTACCCCCAAGGTGCTCACTGAAGCAATAATTGGAATGTTATCTCTAGATAATGGAATAGTTGGTGAAGCACTCCTTGCTATAGCTACTTGGTTTTTTCTTGTTTTTTTCCCTTTTTCAAGGAAACTTTTTTTTCTTCGACCTTTGACAGAAGCTACAACAAGATTTCTCTTGATACATTTTGCCTTACAAGCATCTAAAACACCTTTTGAGATCTCATTTTGCTCACTTGTAAAAGCATCATTAATGTCAACACTTTGAGAAGAATTCATAGCCATAGAGTTGAAATATCCATCATCTACATTTTTAAAAGCTTTAGTGAAAAAATTTTCCACTTCAAGGCTTAACTCAACCATCTTTCTTGCAAAAAAGATAGATGCATCCTCAGATTCAGCTGCTCTACTTGCCACTGTAACTACGCTGCGACTTAAATCCTTGGATCGGTTTGAAACAACCTGTCTAGAATCTTCTTTCCCAATTCTCCCTTTATAGTCCACCACACACCCATCACGAGCATGTTTTGTCCATCTATTTAACATATATTGAGAAGGAACTACCTTTAAATTCCAAATATCAAGAACTTTTTAGAGCATGACTGCACAAATATCCAACAAACTCAAAAGACATGCAACAACAACCAATTCTTTTTACTTTTCCGAATCAAAAAGTAACCTTATGTTCTCTTTGTAGCTCATACACACAAACCTTGTATTCATACAAAGGTGGACTTTCAATGCATGTTTTAACTACTATCCCCAAAGACTTCTCATATTCTTGCTTTGAAATAAATCAAAGATTTTAGATGTATATATATCTCTAGCATTTCTCAAAAATAGGAACATTCATCTTCAATGCGGGTTTAAGTTGACTCATCTCATAATTAGATTCCAATTCTTGGTATCTCACATCATCTAATAATTTTTCAAACCTTGTAAAGAATTCCAACACATTGAATCTAGGCTTCACATAACATTTCATACGACTGTTGAAACTTTCACATAACTGAGTGCTTCTAATACCTGCTGAAAAAGTGTGCCTACCATAAACCATTGCCCATTTCCTTCTTTCTTGAAATGTATCCAAACACCATTTGTTATCTTGGAGCTTGTGTTTTTCCAATAAAGAGTTCCACGAATGAATAAACTCTTCCTCGTATTCAAAATCATGCATGCAACTTTTGAACTCAGCACCAAACTTATTTGACCCTTTAAAAGTATGCCCAAGATGTTTGAGAGCATTTTGGAATAAATGCCATGAACATATTCGATGATAAGTTTCAGGAAATACCTTCGCTATTGCCTTAGCCATGGCTGCATCTTGATCTGTGAATATGGTTATTGGTTTCTTTCCTTTCATAACCTCAAGAAAAGTTGTGAATAACCATTCAAAAGAAGCTGTTGTTTCATCATAAAGCAATGCCACACCAAAAACAACAGTTTCCTTGTGATGATTAACCCCGATTATTGGAGCACAAGGACGATTAACATTGTTGATTCTATAAGTGGTGTCAAAACAAACTACATCACCAAACAATGCATAGTCTATCACCATCTTTGGATCAGCCCAAAAAATATTAGCAATTTGGCCTTCAGCATCATATTGTAATAAGTAGAAAAATGATGAATTGTCTGATTTTTTCTTCTCAAGATAATGAATAAGTGTGTATGCTTCTCCTTCTCGCATCTCTCTCATTCTTTTTGATTGCAAATGATTGCTAATATCCTTGAGTGTGAAACCTAGATTCTCCCTGCCTCCAACTCGCTCACTCATAAAATCAAAAATCAATTTTTGCCGAATCCCGGAATTCATTGCAATTTCTGCTTCAGCTGCATGGGCAATGCTTATCTTCCTTTGTGATGGTAATTTGTGTCTACTGCGAGGGGTCACAACTTGATGATTATGTTGTCCTTCAAAAAATGTGACATAATATTTTCCATTTTCTTGACGTCCAATAATCATTTGAGCATTGCAACCAACTCTCAAATCCTTTCAATTTTTTTTTTCCTTCACATTCAACTTGTTTCTTAAAACCTTCCTTGAAACAACAAAACTTTCGAGACAGAAGTGTTGTGCCATCAACTTTACTTTTATTTGCCCAACTTTTTCGAATGCTAAATCCAATATAACCAGCATACATGTTATAGTACATGTATGCAGCTTCCTCTGTTTCAAACTCCATGCCCACATATGGAGTTAAATTTTTTTCCATCTCTATTATAGCACTCTGCAATTTACAAGAATACCATTGCTCCAATCAATCAAGTTTTCACTGCAGAAAATTAATTTGAGGGCACAAAATAATTAACAGGAAAGGACTCCTAAGATGCATCATTTTCCATTTAGAAAAATAAAAAATTCAACAGAACATACAAGACCAAGAACTTGAATAGAAGAGATTATCAAATTTTGATGCAAATCAAGAATAAATTGTAATTATTGATATCTCATAACACACTTGTGAAACAAGAAGTAGTAGAAAAAAAAAATCAAGCAAAGAAGAATATCCAGTTATTACAACCAAAAACAATGATAGAAATAAAACCAAATAAATATGAGAAGAATGAAGAGATCCATCACAAATAGATGAAAAACTAATAAAAAAATAAGACAATAAAACAAAAGAAAGGGAGTTTCAAATACCTTGATATCAGCAGCCAATGTCCCCAAAATCCAAGCTTACTTTTTCAATTGATATGAAATCCCTTTCTTTATTCCTTACCCACCAGCTGGATAAAGCTTTGAATAGTCCGAAAGATGGCACCTTTTACAAAAATCCCATTAGCCAAAGAAGGGAAAAAAGTTGTGAAGGAGAAGAAGATGAGCACATGAAAACAAAGGTGAAATAATGGTTAGAGAGAGTAGCTCCGGTGACACATGGCAGTCCGGCGACATGTGGCGGTCTGATCAAAGTAGCTCAAGCTTGGAGAAGAAGCAGCTTCATGATATAATATATGAATGATTGGGTAAAAAGAAAAAGCTTTAACGGAGGCCAGCTTAAGTTAACGGGAGAAAAAGGAAAAAGCAAAAGAGCTACAAATGGGACATGTGTCACCATATAACTGGGCACTACATGAAATGCATATAATGAACTTCATGTAAGTTCTCCCCATTGTAAAATGGGGCTCATGCGATGTAGAGGCATAAAAAAAGGGACAAGCAGATGGGAATTTTGTATATATAAATATATATATTTTCCAGTAAACCTTTTGTGCAAATAGAATTTATATTTACTTATATAAGTTTATAACCTTTCAAATTTTTTATTTATATATCCCTTAAATTATAAATAAATTTAAAAATATTAAAAAATAAACTAAACTATAATTTATAAATTAAAAAAAAATTAAAAATCATTATTCTGGATTTTCTTCAACTACCATAATAACTTTGGTTATGTAATGGTGAATAGAGTTATAAATAAGTCATGAACTTAATTTGATTATATTCAAACTTGGATATGCCACATGACTATCAGAGTTAATGGTCTCGTATGCGAACCCATGTCATGAAACAACAAGGTGGCTGATGTTACGAGTACAGCCATAGAAAAGCCTAATGCTGTTTTTTTCATTTTTTTAATAAATCAGTGGTTTATCTACTTTTATAAAAAAAAAAAGCCCCAATGCTTTCGGTGTGAATAATGTCGAAAGGTTATCAGAGGAGTTTTGGGTTTAGAACTGCTGCCAAGCCAGAGCTTGGTTTAGGTAGCCACCTGGTGACGATGGAGTGAAGTGGAATCTCATGGTGCCATGGTGGCAATGTTCGGGTAGTATATATGGGTTGGTGGGGAGTTGGATGAACCGATGGTGGCGGTGGTGGTAGTGGTGAAGATGTGGACTTGGTGCCCTCTATGTGCAAGGGTGAGGGCATGGCGCTCGAGCCGTCTGGCAATATTCTATTGTGGACATTGCTTGAAGAAGTGAAGTTTTTCAAGTCCGGGCCGAGGTTGTCAGGTTGGCCGATTGCAGCGCCCACACGAAAAATAAAGGAAAAAAAAATATTTTGGTTCCACCACTTTCTAAAATTCCTATAGAATTATATGATTCTATAGTAATTTTAAACTGTAAAAAGATTGTCCAAACACCTACTTCCATAATTTCCCACATAATACTAAATTCCATAGGAATGATTACCATTCCTATGAAATTTAGTGGTACCCAAACAGGGCTTATTCTCATTTATAATTTACATCAGGTATCTCAACGCAAGGATCCACACAATTTGGGATAAAGTTGTATAGTTATTCTATTGAAATTTTTGTTTTAAAATAAATATATTAAATTATTTAGTTTTTAAAAAGATTAATAAGTATTTATTATTGTTTATTTTTAAAATTTTAATATTACTTTTTTATTAATAGTTTTTAATTTAAAATTTAATTAAAAAATTATTTGTAATTTTATATTTAAAAAAATTTATTGTGCTGGATCATTTGGTAGGATATTTGTGTTTTTACACAAGAATGAATTTAATTACTAACTAATGTATCTTGAAATAGTTTATATACATTTCATTAAAAAAGTTTTTAAAAATATTTTTATTTTAAAGCCATATCCTATAGTGTATAGTTTATAAAATAAATTATTGGCGGAGTTTATAAAATAAATTATTTACAGATTTTATGTGAAAAATTAGGTCTTGCACATTCAAATATATGACCTCACAAAAATACTGTTTTTTTATCTTTCAGATATGGAACATGTTTGCCGACAATAATTTTGATGGGCAATAGCAAATTTATATCTCATAATTTAACAACTTTCACATTAATTGTTTGCTAGTTGCATCTAGCTGTAAAGAATTGGAAAAGACTGGTGAGCTTCAAACAGAGATATTGTCTGATGTTAGCATTTGAAGTTGCTGTCGATGCAATTTCTTGGCCATTTCCTTCATGGATGATATGTTGGCTTACCAGGTCAGTAGGTAAATACTCTCTTCTTTTAGGGATGGCAATGGGTCGGGTCGAGTGAGGATATTATCATATTCGTACCTGTACCTGATACTCCGCTAATATACCCGAATCCGACGGGTTTTAAAAATCCTAACCCGCACCCACACTAGACGAGTAATCAGGTACCCACGGGTATACCCGCCCCCGCCCAAATGTTAAAAAAATTAATAAAAAATATATTATTTTTATAAAAAAAAATAACTTAGAAGTAATTATATTTTTTTTATAAAATAAAATTATTATAAAATTACAAAACTAAACAAAAAGGAAAAATAAAAAACTCTAAATTATTAAGTTGTAGAACATATTAGTATATATATATATATATTATATAAATATTTTAGCAATTTTAATTTCGGGTTGGGTATGGGTTCGGGTACGGATCGGGTATTAGAATTCCCATACTTGCACCCGCACCCGTTTATACAAGTCGGGTTTTACCCGAACCCAACCCGAAATTCGGTCAAATCGGGTTTTACCCGTCAAACTCAGGTCGGGTTGGGTCGGGTATGAGTATTTTTTGCCATCCCTATCTTCCATAAAGAATCAAGCATTTCATTTGGTTGTTTATTTTGATAATAATGTCTTAACTCCAACTAACTTAGTCAAACCCAAATGAGCCTCGATCAAACATTGTGGTTTCTTGATGGGATTAAGCAAGAGTTTGTTAATTAATATTCTTCTATCGTTTTTACCAATGCAATCCATAACCAATTTTACTCCAAGCTTTATGAGACTGAGCGAGAGGTTGGATCTTCCCCGCCTAGTGACCCTGCTGTGGCTAAGTCACTAGGCCAATCAACTGCCTTGGTGCTTATTATTACTAAAATTTTGAAAATAAATAAAAAAATGAAACATGCTGAACACAATATTTTCTCATTGTAATTATTGTAACAAAAAATTTAAATTTAAATTTATATTTATATGAATTAGTGGAAGTGTAGCTAAGTTTGGTGACAAAAAATAGAGATAAAAAAAATTTAGAAATTTTAAAAGCTTTTCACCAACAATTTGATGAATATATAATAACTCAAAAGCCAAAAAAGTAGAGGGAGAACTTAACTTCGATGAATAGATAAGTTAATGACAACGGTAAGAAAACCATGTGAAGTTAATTAAATGGAAGTCCTTGATTTTTTTAATTATTTGTAATTATTTTGAGTTATTTTGAATTAATGTGCTTTATTCAAAATTAGTTTTAATTTCTAATGGCAGATATCTTCACCTACCGCATGTGAGGTTTGTTGGCAAAGACCTTGTCCTCTCTAAATTAAGATGCTTAAATGCCCCCATCAATAATGTCAGAAAGTCAGAAGAAGCCATTATTTGGACATAAATCAAATTATAAAAAACAGTAAAAGATAAATAAATTTAAACAACTCAAATTTATTATTTGTTTCTATGCTTCTCTCTATTCCGCTTGTTAACATTTACCAACGACCTCGGCCCTATTGCATGACACTGGTCATCGATAGACTTTCTCACCAGAGTGGTGAGCGATTCGGTCACTGAGCGACGTTTACAGGAGTTGTGAATAGTGAGTTGCGTATGGGTGATTCATGACTACGTCGAGCGTGACCTCATCCCTCATTTATTCCACCGAGAGCAGCTGACGTCCCCCGGGTCTTTAGTGGGTTCGTCCCGCTCCTCTTTCCGAAAAAAAAAAAAAACATTTCCATTAACATTTGAAGATGCTGTCGGTGCTATTTCTTGGTCATTTCCATGTGAATAGTATCTTTACTTATAAAAAATCAAGCATTTCATTTAATTGGTTATTTTGATAATAATGTCTTAACCAAACCCAAATAATGTCTTAATCAACCTTGACACGTCTGACACCGACAACGTGGACTTCTTTGTCCTACTCTCCTCCCTCAAATTACCATCTTGCCCTTATTCCTAAGAAATTTACCATTTTGCCCTATCCCATCTCTGCTGACGAGTACTTTTGTCCTTGCCCAACATTCTCAGCTGTCACTGGGTCCCACTACCTTACAAACATTTTTTTTTCTATTATTTAATTCCTTTAAAAATATATTTATATGATGTTTATTTTCCTCTTTCTAGGCCATTTAAAAAAAAACTCATTAAAATCTACATTATATTTCACAAGTTTTACTTGGGAGGATGTTGATTTTT